>NC_081148.1:24099024-24276524 GCF_958295425.1 Solea solea
TATTATTTTTTTTTTAACAGGATTGTTCTGGTCCTGCAATTCACAAAGATCTTGATGTCAAAATTAAAACTTGGTGATGTGGGACCATAATGGCACTTCTCCATGATACAGTTCTAGCACTACTCGGCTTGACTACTCGGTTTGGCAGCAGACGCATCGTTTTCCATTATTTGACGGTAACTCCTCAATGTGGACAGGGTCGAATCAGTTGATTAAAAAGATTTGTTCACAGAATCGTTCAGTACTTCCTGCATGACTGTCTGACACAGTCACTGAAGTGAAATACCACTGAATTGGTTGTGATTCAAACTCACGATCGCCGGCTTTCTTTCCTTCAGAATGTTGACATTTTTGACATTTGCTTTGGTAAATGTTGATGTTGATTAATGCATGTTTTCAGTGATTTTCAAGTCTTTTTAGTATTGGTTCAGCTCGCCTGGAACCCCAATAGAGCAGATGACTAAAAAAGCAAAAGGTACCAGGTACTATCATGGGTGGAAAAGCAATAGGTTCTCAACCATATCTCAATATTTTTTTACATTTACACAAAAAAATACCCAACCTTGGTGCCTGTACCTCATACAACCACGCTCCAGAAAACCCATGTGGTCATCCATCACTGCACTCACTTGTTTCTACATTACTGCTGATGTTTCATTCATCTGCTGTGTTTAGCTGTAAATAACAATAGAGTTAAGGGCCAAAAATTATTTTTTTTTTTTACACATCTAATGAGACTGCAGATAAAAACATGCTCCGACCGCCACTGAGCAGCAGCTTTCTAACAAATTAACTCAGCGTGTCATTAATTCTCACAGCTGAGGGATGCTTTTCTAAATTAAATGACAATTTGCCACAACAAAAGCTCTGTCAGATGATATTTATATATACTATATATATAATATATAATATACTGTACATGTGCTCCTCAGTGGCTGAACGGCTCCGGGGACAGACGTAAACCTCAGAGTGTCAAATTAGACACAAGTATAATGAAAAGGATAAAAGAGTCGACAAACGCCCGCCGCTAATGTAACTGATGAAATGTAGCCAGAGGCATAATTGCTTCTCATTAAGCTAGTTAAGCTATGCTAACAAGTTTTCATGACCCTGGAGGACTTTTGATTTATTTAGTTTCATGATTCAGTTTGAACTTTTGGGCACTGATTGATTCATTTGTTTTTCTGTTAGTTATTTTCTAATGGTCTTCATCATGGAGTTCATTTGTTGTGTTTCTTGTTAGATCCCTGTTTTACAGTGGTTTGTAGTTTTGTTTTTCCCACACGTGTTTCATTTAAGATCATTGTTGTTCTGTGTTCTTCTCTGTCTTTGTAGTAGATTATTCTGGTTAGCTAAGGTTTAAGTCCTGGTGTGAATAAACTGTCCTAAAGGCTAACAAACCAGAAAGCTATAGCTAAGGGCTAGCATGCAGCCGGGTGTGAGGCTGGCTAGTGGTTAACAGGCTGGAGTCTAGCAAATTTAGAGGCGGGTTGGGGGTTAGCAGGCTGGTGTAAATTAAGACTAGTGAACTGGGAAGCTAGTTGGAGGCTAGCAACCAGCGAACTCGACAACTGGGAGGCTGACCTGAGGCTAGCAGGCTGCAAACTAGTACATTTGGAGGCTGATTGGGGGTTTGCTGGCTGGTGTGAATAAACTGTCTGAAGATTAGCAAACTGGGAAGCTAGCTTGAGGGGAGTCAGCAGCAAACTAGCCAACTGGTATGCTAGCAGATTTTGAGGCTGGTTTGGAATTAGCAGGCTGCAAACTAGCAGGGTGGGAGGTTTCCTAGGGGCTAACATGCCACATTATAGCCAACAGGGAGGCTAGCTGGACATTATAGCAAAACAAACATCGACTTGGAAGCTAGTTATAGGCTAGCATGCTGAAGGGCTAGCTGACTGGGAGTCTGATGATGGACAGGTCAGATGTGGCAGGTGAGATATTGTAAGATATTCTAACATAATCGACAAAAATAGACTTAAAACAACATAGATTTGTATATTGTTAAGAGGCTAAGGTCAGTTTTTCTAATTACACTTAATTGATTTAATCCTTGTTTTAAATTAAAATAGAATAGAAGAATAAACTGAAATACATACACACCATGTATCTAATTGTGTCCAGATTACAAAGCCGCCTCAAATAATCTGTATTCTCTCCACATGCTCTCCATCCTCAGACACTTACACTGAAGTTATTGATTTAACGCAGTTCTTACTTGATGTAAATATTGACTCAACTTGCTGTTCATGTCAGCCAGTTTGCAAACAAACGTGTGCCTCTGCTCTGAAGATTTTACATATATACATATATATGTCTATATATGTCTATATACACACATATGTACTGTATATATGTATATATATATATATATATATATATATATATATATATATATATATATATATATATATATATATATATACATATATATATACATATATATGTAGACATCAGCCAGAGTTTTAATATTTTTCAGCCTCCGGAGTGGCTCAGGGAAATGTTTGTGCAAGGTAAACTCCAATCTGCTCTGCATTACCTGAGCACTCTGTCAAAGTGTGATGGGAGGAGATGCAGATAAAGGAGAGTGAGGAGGAAGAAACTTCATTTTCATGTCATTCAGTCCATTTCTCTTACACCCTCACCAAGAATAAGCAGCTCTGCTTCACACACTGTAGAATACTTGATTGTACAGCCACAGAAAGGTACTTGTTGCTTTACTTCATGTAAATTCACAGTTAATCACTGTGTCCTAGATATTGTACTTTAACAGTAAATTATGCCATTGTTTTACATTAACCTACAGTAACCATAGTTTTGCCACATATTTCTGTCATTTTACAGTGATTTAGCAGTATTTTCTGTATAAATCCCATATTGCACTTTATTTTACTGTATGTCACAGTAATGTCGTTCAGTATATTATTTTAATTTAGCAATATTTTCCTGAATCCTGAATTGTATTATTATTACGTTTACTGACTGTGATTTAGCACTATTTTCTTAAAAAAAAAAAACACACACAGCATATTTTATTGTATTTCACAGTATGGCATTTCATTTTCTTCTTAAATACTTTTTTTTAATGTATTTTACTGACGCACAATCGATAAACAACTGTGGTCTAGCAGTAGTGTCTTTTAAAATACATAATTTACTGTATTTTAAATTGTAAATGATGTTTGTTGTACATTTTCTATGATATGGACAACTTCCTGTGAGCTTTTAATTTGTTAGTGGAACCTTAGATATACTTCCAGTGTATGAATGACCGCCAGTCTAACAGACATTGACATTTTTAGACACAGATGAAGTATCTTCTTTGAAACACTCCTGAGGTTAAAATTCAGCAGGTTTATAATCAGTTCATCAGTTAAGGAAATAATTGTTTCCAACAAACCTAATCTATACAAACATAAAGAGGGAGGGAGATGAAGAATAATCCCACTGTGTCTGGAGTCAGACGTGAGACAGAAGATACCCCGGCCGTCTAACTGAAGCACACACACACACACACACACACACACACACGGCGCTGATGTGCATATGAATCTCTGCTGAAAATACAATTATGATAATTCAGGTTCCAATTCAATTCAAAATCTGGTCCCCCCCCCAAAAAAATGGCGACCTGATCGAAACTAAATTTGTCAACAACATTAGCATAGAAATAAGTTTCTGTCCAGCACCGATGCAGATTGGTGGGTGACTGGGTGTCTTCTGCAGAGTGGACGTTTGACATTTGATGACATCAGAATGAAAAAACAGTCAAAATACTGAGGCGAGACGTCAAACTGGTCAGACTCCAAACTTTCCATCCATCCATATTTTCCATTATACTAGCTTGACTCGACTCTTTTTCTCTGCTTTACCATCAGGGATAAGTACCTGGTACCTGAGTCGATACTAAAATGTGAAGTCAACCGACTGCCGGCCACTGCCAGACCCCACCTTTGGCCCGCTATAGCTAGGATTGGCTCCAGCAGGTCCTACGACCCTGAAGTGGAAGATAAAGTGGTTAGTGAATGTGTCATTATCGGTGAAAGTTTTTCTATTGAACAAGACATTTCTAAGAAAAAGAATTATGGCTGGAACATGAAGAGCACATAGACCAAGTTTCTTTCAATTCTGATTCATTATCATATCATAATGTTAAATCGTCTCAAAGGGATTCTCCACCTTTTCTTAGAGGAGGAATCGTTAGACTGAGTGTCTGCGTATGTTTTTACCACAAAGGATTTTAACGGCGTTGTTGAAAAGTGGGAAATGTGAAGAAACTCTTTTTCCGTTTTTTTATTTGTACTCTTTACAGACACTTTCAATATTAGGGAGAAATATTAGAGAAAGAGGAACAATTGGAAAGTAGTTTGAGGCAGAAGAGGAGGAAAAAAAGACGTTAGATTACTGCTTCTGTTGAACGATAGAACCTCGCAATATACTGAATCTATTCTCTGCCTCTAAAATCAAATCTCCAAAGAATAACAGGTTTTTTTGTGCCTCTATACAGACAGAGAGCGACTGACTGATAAAAGTCTAATAAAGACCTTCTCTCACTCTCCTCTAACTTCTTTTTCTCTATTTTCTATGCTGCTTTTTTTACTTCCCCATATTCAATCTCACTGCCTTACTTTTATATTTCACTTACTATATTTATCTCCCGTTTCCAGCTCAGTCACCAGGATCATGTTTCTGCATACCACAGACAAGTGACCTCTTATTTCTGACCCAAAAAGACAGTATTTATTTATTTACATGTTTATTTGTATTTCATTATATATATTATTAGATATATTATTTATTACCAACTTCTGGATATGAACATGGGATGTTTCTGGGAAGTATTTGTGCGTCCTGTACTAATATTTAATACAGAAGATCGTGTGCCAGTGAATTACATGGCTGTTACAGAACACTAGGGGGCACCGTTTGTGAAGTTGCTAATGCGGAATTTAAAGGTTTTCTACATTGAAGGTCAAACAGTGACAAAATGAATTGTGTACGTTTATTAAGTCAATTTTTTAACCATAATTACTGCAATATTTGCAAACCTACAATGTATACCCTAAATCGAAATGCTGAACTTTAGCTTCAAACAATGTTTAAAAAAGTGTTTTTTCCACATGTACACCAATATTTGTTCACCTAGAAATATATTAAATATGTCAATCTAAATAGTAAATGTTACAGCTAAATGTTAAATATTAAAGCTAAATATTAAATGTAAATCTAAACGTTAAATCTAAATGTTGAATCTAAATCTAAATGTTAACTCTAAATCTAAATGTTAAATATAAATATAAATATACAGTTAGACCTGTATTTCTAAATGTTACTCCAAGTACCACCAGAGGAAGCCTGTGTACCACAGTTTGAGAACCATGCATGTGTAAAGCAGGGGTCTCACTGACCTGACTACTGTCCCCACATTTTGAGAAAAATATATAATGAAATAATAATATTATATTAATAACTCATTATAACTTGATATTAAGTGGGGGGTCGCATTAATTGATTGGATGGGCTGCATGTAGCCCACGGACCACAAGTTTGACACCTCTGGTGTAAAGTATTAAAGTTATACATAAAAATTGGTTACTACACTTGTGTAACTGGAACATGTTGTCCCAGACAACTCCGCCTTTTATTTATTTCGATTTCAACACCAGGCCACACCCCCTTTAGAGTGCTCTCACCTCCCTTCTTGGCATTTTTTCAAAATCAGGCATTGGGCAGAGTTAGAGTGGAGGTTTAGTTCTGCTTTAAAGTTTCCACATCAGACTGGGAGTGTACGTGTGAATGTGGCGACATCACAAATCTCTCATAAACCTGGTTTATATCTCACCACACTCTGTGACTGTGTTCAGTGCTGGCTCTCCGCCTGCCTCTTTCTTTCTTTCTTTCTTTTATTTCCTCTCTTTCTCTCTGTGTGTAAAAACAAAGGCCTGGACGGGAACAAAAACCGCTCCACCTAGCGCTGTCGCTGCTGTGACGTTGACGGCTGTAGCTCTGCCAGCGTGTCTTTGAGCCAGGAGAGTCAGGGAAGCGTCTGTGGAGCGTGACCATCAACCAAACAAACAAACAAACAAACAAACTGCTGTTTGACTAACCTTAAAAAATGCTGGCAATATCGAGCGTCATTAGCATAACAGTGGAGGCCTTAGCTTTAGCCACAACAATGTCAGTGTACGATCTTATCATGTTGGAGTTTGGACTGTTTATTAACAATCCCTTCAGGACAGTGGTTCCCAAACACTGGGTCGGGACCCACACGTGGGTAACGGGTGATTATTTTGCGGCCCCTAGAAAAATTTTCCAGAATTTTTCCAACCTTTTAATCAAGATTAATGTGTATATATATATGTATGTACAGTGTATATATATGTGTGTATATATGTATGTATGTATGTATGTATATATGTGTATATATATATATGTGTGTATATATGTATGTATGTATGTATGTATGTATATATGTGTATATATGTATGTGTGTATATATACAAATAGTGTAAAAAGTAAGTCTATAGTATCTCCAGAATATGTTTGCTGCATTATCTCACTGTTAAATAGTAATAAATGTAATTGATTCCATCTGACTTTCTCCCCCTACCAAATTCCATGTAGACAATTAGCAATTTTACATTCTGTGAGACAGGTATTGTTGATCCACTGGTTTCCTCTATTACTAAGTAAAAATTTGGATTTACCTTAATCACACAAACTTACCAAATGTAGCAGCAGGGCTATCTTATCTTAGCAGAAGACCAGCAGCTCCTGTGTACATGTGATCTAAAAATGGTGATTTCTCTATGGACTTTGTTGCAGAATTTTTCTGGCTTTTTGACTCCTCATATTGAGATATTGATTTCCTTTGCTAAATGTTGGAGAGTAGCGTATGTTTTTGGTGATTTTTAAGTCTTTTTAACTGATCTACAGTTCGGCATTGTTCGCTTTGATTCTTGTGTCGGACGTGTACGCACACATCTACAATATGTCGCACAATTGCCTACGGGTACAGATAACCACAAGAAGTGAAGTGGGAGTGGATTAAATGTAAAGAGATACCTCAGGCTCTCTCACACACACACACACACACTATAAACAATAGACTAGAACTGTGTGGCTAAAGTATGAGCTGCTAAGAAAAGCCTGCTAAGTGAAATGTACAGCTCAATGTGTGTGTGTCTGCGTGTGTGTGTGTGTGTGTGTGTACATCCACAGTAGTATACAGTGTGTGTACTCACATCTGTTGTGTTCCTCTGGGGATTACCTCTAGTGTGTTGCTACCATTAATAATAAGGTAGCTGCCAAAGCTGATGCAAAAAAACCAGCCATCAGCTCTAATGTGTGTTTGTGTGTATGTGTGTGACTCACTGTTAAATAGTAATAAATGTACTTTTTTTAGTCGGGTGTTTCTGCCCATAGCAAAGTCCATAGAGAAAATCAGCAATTCTACATTATGGGACTGAGCTGTTGTTGATCCACTGGTTTTCTCTGTTAGTAAGTCAAAATGTGATATTTTATGATTTCTGTTTTGGAAATCCTTGATTTGGATTTACCTTTATCACACAAATTGACCAAATGTAGCAGCAGAAGACCAGCAGCTCCTGCTTCTGTATGAGCTAAAAATAGTGATTTTCTCTATGGAGTTTGGTGTGAGAGAGTGAGCAGTTTAAAAACTAGTTTCCTGTTGGACAAAGGTGGTAAGGTAAGGCAGTGAACATGTTCTTTAAATCTTGTAGACTTAAGGAGGCATATATTTTTATTAACCAAGCCTTTTTTTAATAGCTTTAAAACCCTGGTCTATCACTTTAAGCATTGGCAATTGTATTAAAATATGATTTTAGGAGAAAGCTAAACTGGTTCTCCTGTCACATTAATGTTAACAAACTGCCCGATACAGTACTTTTCCATTTTCCACCAGTGGCCTACTGGGCGTCAGACAGAAGATCAAAGTGTGGGCAGAGAGAAGTAAAACAGAGCGTTTGTTCTCCAGACTCCACAGTCTGCGAGTGTACATACTGTTTCAGATAAATCAGCCTCCCACTCTGGGTGAACAACAACTCTTCTACTTCTCAGCCAGATACCATGTTCCTCCACCCACTTGTTCACCAGCAGATAACACATGCAAGCTTAGGCAGCTTTAAAACATTGATTCTTTGGCATCAAACCTTGGAGAAACATCATCCTGTTCAGCTTTGCAGGTACATTTTCAGCACAAATCAGCCGATTTTGGAAGTGTACACTATCATAATAATATATATATATGTATATACATATATATATATATATATATATGTATATATATATATATACATGTATATATCTATATATATCTATATATATATGTGTACGTATATCTCTCTCTCTCTCTATATATATATATATATATATATATATATTATATATATATATATATATGTGTATATTATCCACTTTATCTTACAATTACACAGCCTTTTTTGGTCAGGAAAAACAAGTTGAATTCTGACTGAATCTCCCGCACCAAAGTCCATTAAAAAAACTGTCGATTTAAGCTCAGAGGACACAGGAGCTGCTGCTCTACTCCTGCCTCATTTTGGTGAGTTTGTGATACTGGGGAATATCTGATTGAAAGATTTCAAACACAGAACTCATTTAAAAAAACACATTTTTACTTAGTGATGGAAGCAGCAGTTGATCACTAACCCTTGTGCCGTGACGTAAAATCGTAGATTTTCTCTATGGGATTTGTATGGGGGTGTTAACAAAGCGATCCAAGTCTAAGTTTCCTTAGAGAAGGCTGTGAATGGCGTCTTATCTTCACAATGAATATAGATTTTTTTGGTTTTAGATTTACATGATCCACTCAAACAAAGGCCTTGTTTCAAAACTTTTTTATCTCACACCATCAGGGCTTTTGTTTGATGTAATTCTTGAAGCACTAGAGGAGGAAATGAGATCTGTACTGAATATTAAATGCATAAAAACTGATGTCACTCAACTAAGAGGAATTCATTCTTTACCCCTCTGTTTAGTCAGGTTCCATCAAGGGAACGTTAAATGGAAACAAAGAGAAATAACGTACAGTATTTAGGCTTTAAAAGATAACACATGATTATATACATTTAATACAGATATTTTGATGACGTGACCTGATATACAAAAAAATAATATAGCAATATATTTGCCAGGCTTTCATTCCATTGCACAAAACCCCTCAAATGCTAATATTAAAACAGACTTTTATCATCGCTGTAGGAGAAAAGGATGGTGGCAGTAAATGGAAAAATATGTGACGCTGCTCCATCTGCTGTGGCTCTGCATTAAAATTAAAGATCTTTGGTTTAGCATAACAAAGCGGGGCGACAGTCAGCTCTAATATAGGCATTCCACTCACAGACACAGTCTCGCTGTATACAGGGAGATTTACATCACTTCAGCATTGATTCCTGCAGAGGATAAAAATGTGTTTCTCTCTCTCGCCGCGCGCAGTCGTGAAAGACGGTAATCGTGAATAACTCAACACAGACAGAATCTGTCACTGAATACCAATAAAAAATTATTAGATACAAAGTACGCTGTAGAATGAATCAGTTAAAGTAAGTCACTCTAATGGTAAAAGAAATCAATTTCCATAGTCCTAAACTGCTTTTAATCGCATTATTAATATCTTTTGATGTTAAAGGGGAGTGTGGTAGTGTGAAATACTGACACATAGTAGCTACAATATCTATAATAATATTTTTCTTGCTGTGAGACAGCCTTTGCAGACTGTTTGTCAACTGCTCACTCCCCACACCAAACCCCATAGAGAAAATAAGAGATTTTACATCACAGCACACAGGAGTTGTTGATCCAGTGCGGCCTCCATCAGGGAGTCAAAATGTGTTATTTTGTGACTTTGGTGTTTGAAATCCTTTGTTTGGATTTACCTAAGTAACACAAATTCACCAAACAAGGCAGCAGTAGACCAACAACTCCCATGTCCCAACAAGCTAAAAACACTGAATTTGTCAATGGGGTTTGGTGTGAGAGTGTAAAATTTTTATAAACTTCAGTTTCCAGTCAGAAAAAGCTATTTAATGGTCAAATAAAACAATATTAAGCATGTATAGATATCAGCAGTGGAGCCTTTTGTTAAGTGGTTAAAGCAAATATGTATGTGTGAAGTTATTTGTCCCTTTGTAATCCGCTCATTCCCCACACCAAACCCCATAGAGAAAATAAGAGATTTTACATCACAGCACACAGGAGTTGTTGATATGCTGCTGCTTGCATCAAAAAGTCCAAATATGTTATTTTGTGACTTTGGGGTTTGAAATACTTTTGTTTCGATTTACTTAAGTGACACAAATTCACCAAATAAGGCAGCAGTAAACAAATAACCCCAATGTCTCCACAAGCTAAAAACCCTACATTTGTGAATGGGGTTTGGTGTGAGTGACTAAAATCTTTACAATCTTCAGTTTTCAATCAGAAAAGGTTATTTAATAGCAAAATAAAGCAATATTAAGCATGTACAGATATTATCATTTGAAACAAACACCGAGGCAGTTGGCTGGGTTGTTGACAAGCACCCTCAAAAACAAAGTTGAAGGAGGGAGGGAAGCAAAATGCCATGTTGTGAAAAACACCTGCAACATTGTGATTACGCATAAACCACTTAATTTAGGATTTAGCAATCAGCAATCAACACAGATTAGAGCTCTGCATCACTGATTAGGACATCACAGTCGACTTGTTTGTGTTAAGAAACTGACGAAAACCTGCAATTCTCTCAGTAAATAATGGGCAGAATATCGCTCAAACTCTACTATAGATTCACTTTCTAACTGTCTGACTCTGCACCCAAACACGTTTCGTCGAATTTCACCTCTATTTTCTTTTCTCTCAGAGCCTTTAAGTAGCAGTGGGCTAGCAGCTAATCTCTCAGGCCGACAGTCTGGCTCATGGCTAATGACTAAGTGTCAGTGTAACAGATGAGGCTGCTGTCGACACTGACCTGTTTACACTCACTAAAGGCTACAGGCATGAATGTTGCCCATGCAGGAATAATAAAAAAAAAAAAAATCATTCCACAGTGGATGGAAAATGAACTGGCGGCAAATGAACAACCGGCTTCTCAAAAATGCTACTTAATCAATGCATCAAGTCTATAATTTATCACGTATATTACATCAAAATTTAAAATGACACTCATTGTTCTCGCCTTCACATGAAACCACAGATGGAAAATAAACTCCATCCTTCATGTAACAGTAAAAATAAAACTACAGCAGCAGTTTTTTTAACATGAAGTTTTTGATTTTCCTCATGTCAATCATCTCATATTGTGTGCAGTTGAAATCGAACTCTGCTGCTTGAGACCAGTTTTTCATTATGTTGTGTTTTTTTTCCATCCCTCAAATAGAAAATGAAAACATTTAAATAGGGAATCACTTTTGATTTGAATATAAATTTGATAGTAAGCCGAACTCCCCCAGCAGACACACTCATAATTTCCACCTCAGACAGAACGTCAGGTGTCACCGAGAAGATGAAGCATTTAAAATGCTCTATAAAATCTATAAAAGCTTATTTTTTATTCCATCTTCAGATTGAACACAACAATCAAACTTGATATCGGTATTGACATCAGTTTAACGTTAGCAGTTATTGTAGCTACCTGTAGCACCAGTTTTGAATGTTAGCATCTCCTTTAGCTTTTCCCAGAAACCAATGGGAAATGAAAACTAAATTAAATGAGTAATCATGACATAAAAACAAAGATCTAAGACTAAACTAGACAAGTCCAAAATTGGCTAAAAGGATTTGGGGAATCGTGACAGCCCTAGTTTTGACGTTAGCATCTGCTGAATCAAAATAAAGTGGGATTTGTGCTTGTGGTTAGCTTCTATTGTAGCCAGACAACATAGCGACAGCATTAAATGTCATAGCAACAGTAGCTGCTAACGTTAAATGCTGAGAAACTGCAGCTCCTGCACCTGCTCTGTGCTGAGTCAAAAATATCCTGTGTCAGGCTACAGATTTGCTACAGGTGAGGCTGTAAACTCTCAGATTATTACGATTTATATTCTGCAGAAAGATTATTATCGAGTTAACTTTATTTCTGGAACAACCAGGGTTGAACAAAGTGCAAACAAGGGTGTAAAAACATAAAATCAATAAAAACATAAAAATAAAACCCTGAAATAAAGGTAAAATCGAGATAGAAGTGGCCAAAAAGAAGAGGTGGCTCTTTAAAAGTAATTGTGAAATTTTCAACTGTAGGGGCGGATTTAATTTAATTCAGTCATTTAATTCTATTGAATCAATAATCCTGCCCTAATGTGCATTTAAATGCTTAATCCTCAACCTGAATCTGACCTGTGACCTTAATCTGAGCCGCAGAAATGGGAGGCTACCAAACTCTGCTCTGTCATCTATAACCATAACCACTTCATGCCTAACCATGTCACCTTAACTTAACCACAAATCTACAAATCTTATCCCTGAACTTAACCAGTTCCTCAGAAATGAAGTTCTGCCTCATTAGGACCAGGTTTTGGTCTCCGTGTCTGACTACTGGTCCTGACTGAGGTCAGTGTTCATGGTAACACAACACTCACAGGGAGAGAAGGAAAACGAGACATTATTACTTATAAAACAATGCCATCTAGTGGTTAATTCAGTGTAAGTACAAGCGAAAAGAAAAACATTGCAGCTTCAGTTGAAATGTGTCAAAAAGGGTTAATGATGTGATTAAATGTCTTTTATTTACAGTAGAATGAACTGAGCGCAGTCCTATTTAACTACATTTACAGAGTGAAGTCATGTTTTTTTTTTATAATTAAGTGATCCATCAGTGGATTTTCATTTTGAGGACAATCAGCGTGTTTTAATGAAGACAAATAACCACATTGTTATTATTGTCTGTGTGTTCAGAGAGTGACAGAGCAAACATGTCATTAATTGCCTTCATTTATCTTAACACTGTACTTTTGAAGCAAATAAAGTTAAAATGTGAATAATGTTTAAAGGTCAAATGCCTTTAAAAGAGAACACATCTCTCACATCTTACTTCCTCTGGTTCTAAAGTTCACTGGTTTTTCCTCATGGTGCAGTGGTTTGTTATCATGTCACCTAAACATTTCCATAAACAAGAAATTAATCCTCCTTGTGTTTGAGTATAATAGTATTTTGATGCTACTACATTTTTTTTAAATAATCTAACAGCAATTGTATTGCAGTCACAATATATCTTTTTTTTTCTTTTTTTTTAAAAGTGCATTTACATATTGTTGTGGAGTTTTTCTGTGACCAGGAAAGTTGGAAATTTGATTGAAGAAGAAGAGGCTTTACTCTATCTTCTCATAGGCTATTCAATTATGTGCATTGCATATTGTATACAACATATTAGATATCTAATATTTTGACTAGTAAACTATATCTATATATATGTGTGTATATGAATAATATGGGTTATTATTTAAATGTGAATTATACACATAATGGAAAAGCACTACCCTGAATAGATGGCAGTTTCTGCCTCTCATAATCTCCCTTCAACTTCTGAGGAGTTAGACACACACACCAAACCTCAGCTCTTTATATTTCAATAAACAAAACACCCTGAAACCGCCTTTCTGTTTCCTGTGTCACGTGACAAAGCTCTGGTCCTGATGCTGCTCTCCCCAGCTCCTTGTATGATGGGTGATTAGTGCCACACAGAGAAGTGAGTGCTATACAGTGAAATACACTTAATATGATGTGGTTACTAATTTCAGTAAGTTTCATTTGTTTTAATGTAATTTTAAATATTTTAATTGTTATTGTTAGTATTTATTTAGTTCCACATTTAAAAAGATTAAAATGTCACTTCTGAATCTTTTCTTCTGGCCAGGTTGTTCAAAAGTGGTTACAAGAACGTTCAGGGAAACAAGGGGAACGTTCTACAAAGGTTGTACCAGACTGGGCACAAGTGTTTTGTGATACATCCCCTTGCTGCCATGTGGCACTAATCGCCCTCCATATAGAGACGCGCATCATCGTCGTTGATGTGGAGATTCCTCTTTCCTGCCATTTAAAAGCTCAGAGACAGCGCGAGCCTGCTAACCTACATACAAACGAGGTCATGAGCGACATGATGTAGTTTTTTATTTTTTAAATCTGACATATAAAGAGGATAATTAAGAGGAGCGGTTGTTGCGTGTGTGTATTTAAATGGGAAATCTGTTGGGCAGCTGGCGTTTCAAGGAGCCGAGCACCGTGGAGGAATGCGACTCGACGTGGGGGTCGGACTCCGAGAGCGACGAGCTGCTGCTGCTGGCGGCTGAAGATGACAGCGGCATCTCCGACTCCGTCAGCCCGCCGGAGAGCGACCGAGCCCCGGGAGAGCCCGGAGACTCGTCCCCGCAGGTACAGTGGAAGAGGTGGTGAGGGTGCGTTTGATTCATAGTACTGTGGGGAGGTTTGGGGTAAAAAAAAAGTGTGGGCGGAAACATGTGACACTGGCAGCTCACAATATTGACAAGGCCAGGACATACCGAGCATGGGCGCTACCAGGGGGGCTCGGGATAAACGGTTCCCCGATTTTGGGGGGAAACATTGAACTTAAAAAAACACCATGTTATCCCTGAAATAATAACAAAATAACTTCTTCTTCTTGGACTTTTTCCTGGTTAAATACAAGTAAATAAAGTTTTTACTGAATATTTAATGCAATTGTATTGTGAGTGTTTTCCCAAAGGTGCTTCAAAATAAAACACATTGCTGCAACTATTAATAAATCAATCAATTACTAAATTACTTGTATTACTATTTTGTTGGTCGAATAATAATATTGAGTGTTTTTTTATTATTATTAGTAAAACAAGTTTTCTGATTTTGCAGCTTCTTAAATGTGACTATTTTCTGTTTTCTTTGCTTTGTATAACAAATAAATCATTAAAAAAAACATTTTCCTATAAAACAAAAGCAGAAGGCAGTGGTTATGTGCGAGTATGAATATGAATTTAGAATCAATGTAGATTAAAGACACTGTGTCATGGTGAATCTGGTGATTTGCTTGACCTATATGGTCAGGGTGAGAAGAATTGGAACTCCTTAAAATCCCACAACACAAGTTGGGAAAGTGTAGGATAAAGTGTTTCCTTTCAGCTTCGTAGATTCTCTGACCAGTGCAATGTGATATGACCTAGATTTCATTCATTTGAGACAAAATAAATCAACTCCCAGAATCCCTCTGTAGTAACTCTGCTAATCTGAATTGTCGACCTCAAGTGGGTGCTTTTAATTTTAGCTGAATGGCAGCTACACTGCGTCTGTTTTTATATTTCAGATAGTGTTCGCAAGTCTTTCCTTTAATATTAGTGCTCATTCTTTTGTTCCCTCCTTTATTTTATTTCTGAATAACTTTCTTTCCTCTTCTTCTTTCTCTCAGCTGACTGACTCCCCCGAGTCTCTTCCAAAGATGAAGAGGAGTTTCTACGCTGCCAGAGATCTCTATAAATACCGTCACAGCTACCCGGTACACACACACACACACGCACACTTGTACAGCATCATTAGAGACAACACACATAGATTAAATGCATTATCTAACCCCTTACCTTAACCAAGTCAAAAAGGACCAGACAAAATGTCCTCACAAAGACACGTTTGTGTGTCTTTGTGTCCTCACAGCGTACTACAGAGACACACAGACTTGTTTTTATATCTTAGTGAGGACACTCACAGACATAATACATTCCCCTAGCCTTTTACCTTAACCATGATCTCACTGATGTTTGTGTGCTTGTGTGTAGAACTACAAAAGGTCCCGGCAACCCAATGAGTACCGAAACCTACGCTTCTACCTAAACAAGATCCCTCTGGTACCTGATGGTGAGCTTAAACACACACGTACAGTACACACTTGTTTTTACATCTTAGTGAGGACATCTCATAGACATCTATCTTCCTTACTCATTACTACCAAATAAAATCAGAAGAAGAGTTGGTAATGGCATACTTGTACTTTTACTCAAATATCACCTTTTATGTAGTTTATACAAGACTGCTGTTATTGTGGATGTGTGTGTGAAAAGGTAATTCACTACCGTGTCTCTCCTCAGGTATCTTCGTAGAAGAGATTTTGTCCAAGTGGAGAGGAGACTATGACAAACTGGAGCACAATCACACCTACATTCAGTGGTGAGACGGTAATCTGAGTGGTTACCTGGATTATATACAGAATATGTGCATATAAGTATCTGCATTTATTAATCAGTTACTAAATGTATTGCTTTTTTGGCTTCTTAAATGTGAATGTTTTCTGATTTCTTTGCTTTGTATAGGAAACAAATCATTACAACTGAATAATTTTGATTTTAGATTATTATTTTTGAGGTTGAAATAGATTTTTCGACATTTTATGACACTTTATGGACCAAACAGTATACTGATTAATCGAGAAAATAATCAACAGAAGAATAAGAAGATATGTGTTGAGAAATCTACATCATTATTTATCTATTTGTATGTTTGTTTTTTATGCGTTGCAGGCTGTTTCCATTGAGGGAACAAGGGCTAAACTTCTACGCATATGAACTGACTCAGGACGAGATCAAAGTAAGACACAAACAGTACAAGTAACCACATGTGGGTCATTGTCAGAGCTTTGTTTACTCTCTACTGCATTGTTTGCACTGTACTGCAGCTTCCATTTAATAGAAGAAATAGAAAATGCTTCTTTCAAGGCAGCAGTTCCTTCAGAAAGCAACATTACCGGCCTTTTCAGACAAAGTCTTTAGAGATGATTATTCGATTTTGGTTTATATTTGTTGTCAAGGCCCAGGACACGCTACGCCAACAGTTAGCGTCAGCGGCTCTTGTCGGCCCAACCTTTAAGGAATACAAATATTAAATATGGTTTGACTGAGTATTCTCATAATCATCACCCAAGCTCAAAAAGTGCATGCAGAGCAGAAATACAATGTTGTACTTGTCTGTGTTAGTTTCCTCATTTACCGCCTTGAATCTTATCAGGAATTCCAAAGCACTCGTGAAGCCAAGCGGAGATTCCTGGCAGCCTATTCCCTCATGTTGGACTTTTATGGCATCAAACTGCTGGATAAGAGTGGAAACGTTGCCCGGGCTCCCAACTGGCAGGAGCGCTTCCAGCACCTTAATGAGTAAGCAAACACACTTAAACATGGACAACTGCTGCTTTTCTGTCATTTAGCGATTTTTCTAAAGCCCATGCAACTTAATTGCTCCCTTTATTAGCAGCCAAATGTGAAACGACATGTTTAAAGTGAGGGAACAGATGGTTTAATTGTGATTTGGTAAGAGGGATTCTGTTTCTTCCTCATCACATTTTGATGGTTTCAACGTGTTGCTGAAGAGGCACCTGAATGGTACAAATGTTGGGGGTTTGTACTTGATGAGCATGTTTTTCTCCTTCAGCCCAGCACGTCTCAGACCTTTACCATATGCATTTAAGTAACCAGTCTCCTCTGTGTTTGTCAGGTCAAATGAACTATCTCAAACAAATCTTATGAACAACAGTTATATATTTTCAGATTGCATTAACACATTTTGCAACTAGTTTCCCAAAGTGTGGGCTGTGGCCCACTGGTGGGCCTTTGGGGTACTGCAGTTTGGCCTCAGACTGGGCTATGAAAATTCAAATTCTTTGAAACATACAGTCCATTCTTCACATTTTAATACGATGCTGAATATATCAATTATTTTGATCCAGAATGAGGTCATGCTTGTTACAGGGATAAAATATTTTCAATCAAGTTTGGGTATCCGTCTTGAAAGATTTATGGAATTTTTGAGGGCCTCAAACTTTTGAAGTTTGGGAAGTTGAGATTTATTTATTTGAGCCATAGTCAACAAAAACCTAATTTTTTAACTTTTGTTTAATTTTTGTTGAGTTTTAACCTTTGATGTCAGAGTTTTGACAAAAATGTACTTTTTAGGACAACATCTTGGAAATTTGCAAACTTGACAAAAATATTAAACATTCATGTTAATTGTGTAATATAATGGATCTTAGTGAGGTTCATACACAGCTGACCCCTGTCAGTTTTAAAATAATGTAATTTACATACATTTTTACAGCTCTTTTAATTTCTATGCAGTTGATACAAGTTCATAATCACCACAATCATTCTAGAAGGACTGAGTCTTTCAAAATAGTGCCAGTAAAGTCAAGTGGTTAAACTTAGCACACAGATATTTTTCTCTCTTACAAATCTCATAAACTGCTTCTCATGTTTTGTTCTTTTAAGGTCCCAGCACAACTACCTGCGAATCACTCGCATCCTGAAGTCCTTGGGCGAACTGGGCTACGAGGCCTTTAAAGCTCCACTGGTTCGCCTCTTCCTGGAGGAGTCACTGTTCCACAACACCCTTCCAAACATGCAGCACAGCGTCCTGGAGTATTATGTCTACACCATGCGTCTCCCAGCCACTCGCAGGCGCCTGCTTCGCTACGCCCGCCAGCACTACCGCCCCGCACACGCCTTCCTCTGGGGTCCACCGCCTAAAAGGCGAGGCGGTGGTGTTGGTGTTGGCACTGGTGCTGGGAGTAGTGGCATCAGAGCACCTGCTCCGACACCAGAGCCGCAGCGGAGAGAGCAGGAGAGCAACACCTCCCCCATTATTGTGTCTTCCCATGATACCGTAATGTGCCAGGACCTGGTCCGTGCAGGACTGAAGGGCTGCACAGGAAGTATGGCCAGAGTTGAAGGAGGGCTGATGTTGGGCGGCGCTAGAGGATTGAGGAGTGAATACAATGAAGTCGTTCCTTTGTAGGGTTTATCAGGTTATCAAAGCAAAAGAAAAAAAAATGAATAACTTTATTATTAACAGTTCTATAAGACTCTTAAGTCCAGGGTTAAGTCTTAAAACACAACAGTTTTAGATTTTTTTTCTTCTCAGCATTTCTTTAGTATCAATCCAGGTTAAGGGCTACTATAAACTATGATAATACTTCTTTGCAGATTGTTCAGTTTTACTGTCTTTTTAGGGATTAAGGTGTTTTAGACACGTCAGAGGTTTTTATCCTGAGCCAAGAGAAACAATCTCACCTTTGACAAAATCCCAAAAACCATCCAGACCCAGTGGAGACCCACGTGTATGTTGCATCAGAAAGGAGATTGCCTTATTTAATAAATGTTGTGCTTTTGAAACTGTAGCAGGTACGAAATGTGGAGAGTGTTATAGAACCAAAGGTACCCGCTGATTGGCATGTTGGTCACATAATGGTATTTGGAAAAAAGTCCAGTCTGCTGAACACCTGGTCTAGGTACAGAAATTCTAAACTTGTTTTTGGCACTGACTGAAATGCTGCGATCATACTGAGACTTTTTGTTTAGACAGCTAAGCTAATTAACGGCATTTATAGGTTGCACCCGTCTATATGTGGCACTTAAATGCTTAACCACTGGTACGCCTGTTGCTTGGTGCTTGGTAGGTGACTTTTGGAAGTTAACAGAGCAGCGTCTGTCTTTGACACCTTTGTAGCAAGAATTGCTAATCATGCTAAAGTGATGGCAACAAGGCGTGAGTTGTTGTTGGGTGCACTTTGTCAGACAAGTGTGACAACAACTCTTGCAACAGAGAGAGAACATCTTTGTTCAAGAGTTCCCGCGGATGACGTTCCATTTGAATTTAAATGTGTGTGATTTTGATTCACTTGCACAAGTGCTAGATTATTTGCATAGCTTGATCGGATTGGCTAGCGCTCACGTTGCCACATTTACTTGTCATTTAGTTTAGTACGCTCTTTTTAAAACACGGTCTCCTTAAGCTTGGTGCTTGAGGCGACTTGCGGAAGTTAGCGGGGCAGGATATAGCTTTGCCTTCTTTGTCGCAAGAGTTTCTAATAATGCTAAAGTGGTTGCAATGTGGTGTTAGCCATTGTTGGGGTGCACTTTGTCCGACAAGCATTGGTTAAGAATAGCTTTGTTTGAGAGCTCTGTTTGGTCAGCGTCTGTGCAGCTATATTAGCATAGCTCATTTTGTTTGGCTGGTGCTATTTTTAGCTTCTGTTGTCTGAAGCAAAGCGACAGATCCACATGCAGTACGCCATATTCAAACTGAATTAGCAGAGTTTCAGATTAAGCCTCCATTATTTATGTTTCGGCTTAGTATTAGCTCTGGCAGATGCTACAGAACCATGAGTCATAGTTTCAATGCTCAGTAGATTTGAAGCGTTTTGGTTTCTGCCAAAACTGTCGCTAGAGTGAAATTTCTGATGTGGAAAGAGTCGGAAGTTTCTTCAGGGGTACAATTTCTTTTAAATCCTGTGAAATACCACCAGGTGCAAACAGGAGAGAATTGGCTGAAAAGGTCAAGCTTGGGTCAATTTGTTAGCAATATTTTACCGACTTGAACTCTTTATTTTAATCGTACTAATAGTAATATTGATAACAGGTTTATCTGCTGTGAATTCTAGTGTCTACAATATAGACTGTAGTGGCCTCTTAAAATAGTACAGCAATGCAAAAAATAGGTTTTGTTCACTTGATTTTGGTTTATATCTAAAGGGAGCCTTTTTTTCTGCGAACTATGACTAACACCATGGAGATTTTCTTCACTCTCACTGGTCAAAAATTCCATTAAAACCGTGTTAAAGGTGTTTTTGACCAGTGATTCAGTGAAAATACAACTTAATGTAAAATGTGTGACAGATCTCCATGGTTTTCATCTTCCTGCAACTTTTTTTATTTGTGGTGCATTTGCACAATCCGTGCACAGTGATGCAAAGGTGAAAAATAAAACACCACAGGAAATACACACATTATTCTAAGCAGATTCACATGGCTTCACAAATCCTGTGGGGGAAGAGGCTCATGTGGCTTTTCACCAAAACAAATGTTCTACACTGAAAGTGATTGGGTGTGAACTGTGAGTGAAGTTGAACATGTGACATGTCATGATTTTTATGTTTCTTTTTTAAAATCTGTCTTCCGCTTGAAAAGCTGGTTTCTCCAAATTATTCATCTGCGAATCATCAGGAATTTGTCATGTCATTGTTTTTCTTGTATTCAGAACTTTGCAATAATTTGGGTTAAATTTATAAAATATGTAGTTTTCAATCAGCTACATGTACATAATACTGCAGAAGAGGATAAGGGCCATGTGTGAAAATTTGTTGGAAACTAAATTAAAAAAGCCAGAATTCTTAGATTAATAAATCTAAAAACACTTTAAGAGTCAGAATTCTGAAATAAAAAAGTCAAAATTCTGTGAAACAAACTGTTTTGGGTTTTTGTTTTCCTCAGAATTTTGACTTTTTTTTCCCCAGAATTGTCTTTTTTCTCAGAAATTTGACTTTGTATTTCTAAATTCAGACTTTTTTTCCCCAGATTTGTTTTACATGTGTCTAATCCTCTTTTTTATAACACACATGATACACACTGAAATATTTTTGATGGATATTTAGGCACAAAAAAAACAGCCCATAAAAATTGTGACTCTGCTGACGTCACATCATTAGCCTTGTACTTTAGTCTGAAGCTAAAATCTTTGAGGTGTGAATTGAAACACAAATCTGCTGCGTTCCAGGTTGGGAAGTGTTGAAATAAGTGAAAATTAAAAGCCATGTGAGGTGTAAGACAGCAGTGATGATGACTTTTTCACCTGTTCCTCGCAGTCTCTTCATCACTTCATCAGCCAAGTGTATCTGATATCATTGTAAAAAGAAAAATATCTATCTATATATAAATATATCTTTTCAGGTGAATTGTGTGACAACACAGGCTGAAGTTTCTGACTTTTTGTACATAAATACGCGTGAATGTGTGTATTTGATATTCTTAAGTGCCTCTTTTTTGTATTTTCTCTGTTGTCTTTTCACAACTAATTTCTTGCACATCCTGTTTTTTTTTTGTACAGCATTTTAATATTTAAACGGTTGTTTTCATTATAGCTGTATACAGTATGAGTTAGTGTTGGAGTCAAGACCACACAGAGCCCAGAAAACACGTTGTTTGAATCGTGTAGCAGTCCCTCCCCCACAACTAGCTAGTTTTTTGGCTAATCTGCGTGCAGCTAATGCAGTTCTGTGGAGTTGTTCAGCTCAATCATGCTTGGTAAAAATAGAAAGGCAAACCATAAGTAATTCAAAAATGTAAAATTAAAATATTGTGCAAACAACTTTGTACAGTTGTACAAAACGGTATACACACAACTTTTTGTTTGAAGCAACTTAAAGTGGAACTAATCCAGTTTAAACCAGTGTATAAACTGGTTAATATTATTTGTAGATCCAAGTGATGAGTTTGGGCAATTCTACTGCCTCCCTCTGGTCAGGCCAGCAACTGCATTAAAATTTTGTTAATGTCGTCTTGACTCTGACACAAGAATGAATAAATGTTCATTAAGAGCAGGAATACTGTAAATCCTATAGGTTAATACTATACTATTAAAACTTGAAATTGACTGTATGTAGTTTATTGACTGAAATTTGAATGTGCCATAGATGTTCACTAATGAGTTCCACCACAAAACCTGGATGTTTTTGCTCCCAAAAAATGTGAAATGTGCCACAATTAAGTCCAATAAATGTATGGATGTGTGGACTAAGAATTTTGTCTAATGGAAGGAGTTTTTTTTTTTCTTTTCTTTTTTTAAATATGTAGCTAACACCACACCGTGCACCATGACACACAAAACTAAAACATTTAGAAAATACTGCTACGTTATCATATACGTTACAGTGCCTTTTGGGGGTGGGGTTAGTTCTTGTTTCTATATCTTGAAAAATAAAATTATGTTGTCATATTTGAATAAAACTAGTGCAGTGCCCATGCAAAATCAGTTTTTTTGTGTGTTTTTAGTAATTGATGGTTTTTGCAATTCATTGACATTTTTATATGTGTATGGTAGAAAGCAAGTACTGATACTGACATAATGGCATATCATAATTATGGAAATTATGAACTACATAGTTGCATGACAGTTGGTTAGTTGTCACCGGGATGCAGAGCTATTCAGTACGACATACTAACCTATGACTTTTTTGTCACGTTTTGAACGACATACTAACCTATGACTTTTTTGTCACGTTTTGAACGACATACTAACCTATGACTTTTTCGTCACATTTTGGACGCCATACTAACCTATGACTTTTTCGTCACATTTTGGATGACATACTAACCTATGACTTTTTTGTCACGTTTTGAACAACATACTAACCTATGACTTTTTTATCACATTTTGGACGACATACTAAAGTATGACTTTTTCGTCACATTTTGGACGACATACTAACCTATGACTTTTTCGTCACATTTTGGACGACATACTAACCTATGACTTTTTTGTCACATTTTGAACAACATACTAACCTATGACTTTTTTGTCACATTTTAGACGACATACTAACCTATGACTTTTTCGTCACATTTTGGACGACATACTATAGTATGACTTTTTTTTCACATTTTGAACGACATACTAAACTATGACTTTTTTGTCACGTTTTGAACGACATACTAACCTATGACTTTTTCGTCACATTTTGGACGACATACTAACCTATGACTTTTTCGTCACATTTTGGACGACATACTAACCTATGACTTTTTCGTCACATTTTGGACGACATACTATAGTATGACTTTTTTTTCACATTTTGAACGACATACTAAACTATGACTTTTTTGTCACGTTTTGAACGACATACTAACCTATGACTTTTTCGTCACATTTTGGACGACATACTGACCTATGACTTTTTCGTCACATTTTGGACGACATACTAACCTATGACTTTTTCGTCACATTTTGGACGACATACTAACCTATGACTTTTTCGTCACATTTTGAACAACATACTAACCTATGACTTTTTTGTCACATTTTGGACGACATACTATAGTATGACTTTTTTGTCACATTTTGAACCACATACTAACCTATGACTTTTTTGTCACATTTTGGACGACATACTAACCTATGACTTTTTTGTCACGTTTTGGACGACATACTAACCTATGACTTTTTTGTCACGTTTTGAACGACATACTAACCTATGACTTTTTTGTCACGTTTTGAACGACATACTAACCTATGACTTTTTTGTCACATTTTGGACGCCATACTAACCTATGACTTTTTTGTCACATTTTGAACCACATACTAACCTATGACTTTTTTGTCACATTTTGGACGACATACTATAGTATGACTTTTGTGTCACATTTTGGACGACATACTAACCTATGACTTTTTGTCACATTTGGACAACATACTAACCTATGACTTTTTCGTCACATTTTGGACGACATACTAACCTATGACTTTTTCGTCACATTTTGGACGACATGCTAACCTATGACTTTTTTGTCACATTTTGGAAGACATACTAACCTATGACTTTTTTGTCACGTTGTGAACGACATACTAACCTATGACTTTTTTGTCACGTTGTGAACGACATACTAACCTATGACTTTTTTGTCACGTTGTGAACGACATACTAACCTATGACTTTTTTGTCACATTTTGGAAGACATACTAACCTATGACTTTTTTGTCACGTTTTGAACGACATACTAACCTATATCTTTTTTATCACATTTTGGACGACATACTAAACTATGACTTTTTTGTCACGTTTTGAACGACATACTAACCTATGACTTTTTTGTCACATTTTGGACGACATACTATAGTATGACTTTTTTGTCACATTTTGAACGACATACTAACCTATGACTTTTTTGTCACGTTTTGAACGACATACTAACCTATGACTTTTTTATCACATTTTGGCCGACAAACTAAAGTATGACTTTTTTGTCACATTTTGGACGACATACTAACCTATGACTTTTTTGTCACATTTTGGACGACATACTAACCTATGACTTTTTCGTCACATTTTGGACGACATACTAACCTATGACTTTTTTGTCACGTTTTGAACGACATACTAACCTATGACTTTTTTGTGACATTTGGACGACATACTAACCTATGACTTTTTTGCCACGTTTTGAACGACATACTAACCTATGACTTATTTGTCACATTTTGGACGACATACTAACCTATGACTTATTTGTCACATTTTGGACGCCATACTAACCTATGACTTTTTTGTCACATTTTGGACGACATACTAACCTATGACTTTTTTGTCACGTTTTGAACGACATACTAACCTATGACTTTTTCGTCACATTTTGGACGACATACTAACCTATGACTTTTTTGTGACATTTGGACGACATACTAACCTATGACTTTTTTGCCACGTTTTGAACGACATACTAACCTATGACTTATTTGTCACATTTTGGACGACATACTAACCTATGACTTATTTGTCACATTTTGGACGCCATACTAACCTATGACTTTTTTGTCACATTTTGGACGACATACTAACCTATGACTTTTTTGTCACGTTTTGAACGACATACTAACCTATGACTTTTTCGTCACATTTTGGACGACATACTAACCTATGACTTTTTCGTCACATTTTGGACGACATACTAACCTATGACTTTTTCGTCACATTTTGGACGACATACTAACCTATGACTTTTTCGTCACATTTTGGACGACATACTAACCTATGACTTTTTCGTCACATTTTGAACGACATACTAACCTATGACTTTTTTGTCACATTTTGGACAACATACTATAGTATGACTTTTTTGTCACATTTTGAACCACATACTAACCTATGACTTTTTTGTCACATTTTGGACGACATACTAACCTATGACTTTTTTGTCACGTTTTGGACGACATACTAACCTATGACTTTTTTGTCACGTTTTGAACGACATACTAACCTATGACTTTTTTGTCACGTTTTGAACGACATACTAACCTATGACTTTTTTGTCACATTTTGGACGCCATACTAACCTATGACTTTTTTGTCACATTTTGAACCACATACTAACCTATGACTTTTTTGTCACATTTTGGACGACATACTATAGTATGACTTTTGTGTCACATTTTGGACGACATACTAACCTATGACTTTTTTGTCACGTTGTGAACGACATACTAACCTATGACTTTTTTGTCACGTTGTGAACGACATACTAACCTATGACTTTTTTGTCACGTTGTGAACGACATACTAACCTATGACTTTTTTGTCACGTTTTGAATGACATACTAACCTATATCTTTTTTATCACATTTTGGAGTCATGTGACGAGTCATAGGTTGGTTTGGCCGACATACTAAAGTATCACTTTTTTGTCACATTTTGGACGACATACTAACCTATGACTTTTTCGTCACATTTTGGACGACATACTAACCTATGACTTTTTTGTCACGTTTTGAACGACATACTAACCTATGACTTTTTTGTCACGTTTTGAACGACATACTAACCTATGACTTTTTTGTGACATTTGGACGACATACTAACCTATGACTTTTTTGTCACGTTTTGAACGACATACTAACCTATGACTTATTTGTCACATTTTGGACACCATATTAACCTATGACTTTTTTGTCACATTTTGAACCACATACTAACCTATGGCTTTTTTGTCACATTTTGAACCACATACTAACCTATGACTTTTTTGTCACATTTTGGACGACATACTAACCTATGACTTTTTTGTCACGTTTTGAACGACATACTAACCTATGACTTTTTTGTCACGTTTTGAACGACATACTAACCTATGACATTTTTGTCACATTTTGGACGACATACTAACCTATGACTTTTTTGTCACATTTTGAACCACATACTAACCTATGACTTTTTTGTCACATTTTGGACGACATACTAAACTATGACTTCTTTGTCACGTTTTGAACGACATACTAACCTATGACTTTTTTGTCACGTTTTGAACGACATACTAACCTATGACTTTTTTGTCACATTTTGAACGACATACTAACCTATGACTTTTTTGTCACATTTTGGACGACATACTAACCTATGACTTTTTTGTCTCATTTTGGACGACATACTAACCTATGACTTTTTCGTCACATTTTGGACGACATACTAACCTATGACTTTTTTTGTCACATTTTGGACGACATACTAACCTATGACTTTTTCGTCACATTTTGGACGACATACTAACCTATGACTTTCTCGTCACGTTTTGAACGACATACTAACCTATGACTTTTTTGTCACATTTTGAACGACATACTAACCTATGACTTTTTTGTCACATTTTGGACGACATACTATAGTATGACTTTTTTGTCCCATTTTGGACGACATTCTAACCTATGACTTTTTCGTCACATTTTGGACGACATACTAACCTATGACTTTTTTGTCACGTTGTGAACGACATACTAACCTATGACTTTTTTGTCACGTTGTGAACGACATACTAACCTATGACTTTTTTGTCACATTTTGGAAGACATACTAACCTATGACTTTTTTGTCACGTTTTGAACGACATACTAACCTATATCTTTTTTATCACATTTTGGACGACATACTCACCTATGACTTTTTTGTCACGTTTTGAACGACATACTAACCTATGACTTTTTTGTCACATTTTGGACGACATACTATAGTATGACTTTTTTGTCACTTTTGAACGACATACTAACCTATGACTTTTTTGTCACATTTTGGACGACATACTAACCTATGACTTTTTTGTCACATTTTGGACGACATACTAACCTATGACTTTTTCGTCACATTTTGGACGACATACTAACCTATGACTTTTTTGTCACGTTTTGAACGACATACTAACCTATGACTTTTTTGTGACATTTGGACGACATACTAACCTATGACTTTTTTGTCACGTTTTGAACGACATACTAACCTATGACTTTTTTGTGACATTTGGACGACATACTAACCTATGACTTTTTAGTCACGTTTTGAACGACATACTAACCTATGACTTATTTGTCACATTTTGGACGCCATACTAACCTATGACTTTTTTGTCACATTTTGAACCACATACTAACCTATGACTTTTTTGTCACATTTTGGACGACATAACAACCTATGACTTTTTTGTCACGTTTTGAACGACATACTAACCTATGACTTTTTCGTCACATTTTGGACGACATACTAACCTATGACTTTTTCGTCACATTTTGGACGACATACTAACCTATGACTTTTTCGTCACATTTTGGATGACATACTATAGTATGACTTTTTTTTCACATTTTGAACGACATACTAAACTATGACTTTTTTGTCACGTTTTGAACGACATACTAACCTATGACTTTTTCGTCACATTTTGGACGACATACTAACCTATGACTTTTTCGTCACATTTTGAACCACATACTAACCTATGACTTTTTTGTGACATTTTGGACGCCATACTAACCTATGACTTTTTCGTCACATTTTGGACGACATACTAACCTATGACTTTTTCGTCACATTTTGGACGACATACTAACCTATGACTTTTTCGTCACATTTTGAACGACATACTAACCTATGACTTTTTTGTCACATTTTGGACGACATACTATAGTATGACTTTTTTGTCACATTTTGAACCACATACTAACCTATGACTTTTTTGTCACATTTTGGACGACATACTAACCTATGACTTTTTTGTCACGTTTTGGACGACATACTAAAGTATCACTTTTTTGTCACATTTTGGACGACATACTAACCTATGACTTTTTTGTCACGTTTTGAACGACATACTAACCTATGACTTTTTTGTCACGTTTTGAACGACATACTAACCTATGACTTTTTTGTCACGTTTTGAACGACATACTAACCTATGACTTCTTTGTGACATTTGGACGACATACTAACCTATGACTTTTTTGTCACGTTTTGGACGCCATACTAACCTATGACTTTTTTGTCACATTTTGGACGACATACTAACCTATGACTTTTTTGTCACATTTTGAACCACATACTAACCTATGACTTTTTTGTCACATTTTGGACGACATACTAACCTATGACTTTTTTGTCACGTTTTGAACGACATACTAACCTATGACTTTTTTGTCACGTTTTGAACGACATACTAACCTATGACTTTTTTGTCACATTTTGGACGACATACTAACCTATGACTTTTTTGTCACATTTTGAACCACATACTAACCTATGACTTTTTTGTCACATTTTGGACGACATACTAACCTATGACTTTTTTTGTCACGTTTTGAACGACATACGATAGTATGACTTTTTGTCTAATTTTGGACGACATACTAACCTATGACTTTTTCGTCACGTTTTGAACGACATACTAACCTATGACTTTTTTGTCACATTTGGACGACATACTAACCTATGACTTTTTTCGTCACATTTTGGACGACATACTAACCTATGACTTTTTCGTCACATTTTGGACAACATACTAACCTATGACTTTTTTGTCACATTTTGGACGACATACTAACCTATGACTTTTCCGTCACATTTTGGACGACATACTAACCTATGACTTTTTTGTCACATTTTGAACGACATACTATAGTATGACTTTTTTGTCACATTTTGGACGACATTCTAACCTTCGACTTTTTCGTCACATTTTGGACGACATACTAACCTATGACTTTTTTGTCACATTTTGAACGACATACTAACCTATGACTTTTTTGTCACATTTTGGACGCCATACTAACCTATGACTTTTTTGTCACATTTTGAACCACATACTAACCTATGACTTTTTTGTCACATTTTGGACGACATACCAACCTATGACTTTTTCGTCACATTTTGGACGACATACTAACCTATGACTTTTTCGTCACATTTTGGACGACATACTAACCTATGACTTTTTAGTCAAATTTTGGACGACATACTAACCTATGACTTTTTCGTCACATTTTGGACGACATACTAACCTATGACTTTTTCGTCACATTTTGGACGACATACTAACCTATGACTTTTTTGTCACATTTTGGACGACATACAAACCTATGACTTTTTTGTCACGTTTTGGACGACATACTAACCTATGACTTTTTTGTCTCATTTTGGACGACATACTAACCTATGACTTTTTTGTCACGTTTTGGACGACATACTAACCTATTATTGTCACGTTTTGGACGACATACTAACCTATGACTTTTTTGTCACATTTTGGACGACATACTAACCTATGACTTTTTTGTCACATTTTGGACGACATACTATAGTATGACTTTTTGTCACATTTTGGATGACATACTAACCTATGACATTTTTGTCACATTTTAGACGACATACTAACCTATGACTTTCTTGTCTCATTTTGGACGACATACTATAGTATGACTTTTCCGTCACATTTTGGACGACATACTATAGTATGACTTTTTGTCACATTTTGGATGACATACTAACCTATGACATTTTTGTCACATTTTGGATGACATACTAACCTATGACTTTTTCGTCACATTTTGGACGACATACTAACCTATGACTTTTTCGTCACGTTTTGGACGACATACTAACCTATGACTTTTTTGTCACGTTTTGGACGACATACTAACCTATGACTTTTTTGTCACGTTTTGGACGACATACTATAGTATGACTTTTTGTCACATTTTGGATGACATACTAACCTATGACTTTCTTGTCTCATTTTGGACGACATACTATAGTATGACTTTTTTGTCACGTTTTGAACGACATACTAACCTATGACTTTTTTGTCACATTTTGGACGACATACTAACCTATGACTTTTTGGACAACATAATAATGTATGACCCTTGATGGGACTTGATGGGACTTGAACCCACAATCCCAGACTGAGGAGCCCAATGCCTTACCCATTAGGCCACTGGATCTCCTTTTCAACTTGTCTGGGACGCGACATACTAACCTTTGACTTTTTTGTCACATTTTGGACGACATACTAACCTATGACTTACTGTCACATTTTGGACGACATACTAACCTATGACTTTTTTGTCACATTTTGAACGACATACTAACCTATGACTTTTTTGTCACATTTTGGACGACATACTATAGTATGACTTTTTGTCACATTTTGGATGACATACTAACCTATGACATTTTTGTCACATTTTGGACGACATACTAACCTATGACTTTCTTGTCTCATTTTGGACGACATACTATAGTATGACTTTTCCGTCACATTTTGGACGACATACTATAGTATGACTTTTTGTCACGTTTTGAACGACATACTAACCTATGGCTTATTTGTCACATTTTGGACGCCATACTAACCTATGACTTTTTTGTCACATTTTGAACCACATACTAACCTATGACTTTTTTGTCACATTTTGGACGACATAACAACCTATGACTTTTTTGTCACGTTTTGAACGACATACTAACCTATGACTTTTTCGTCACATTTTGGACGACATACTAACCTATGACTTTTTCGTCACATTTTGGACGACATACTAACCTATGACTTTTTCGTCACATTTTGGATGACATACTATAGTATGACTTTTTTTTCACATTTTGAACGACATACTAAACTATGACTTTTTTGTCACGTTTTGAACGACATACTAACCTATGACTTTTTCGTCACATTTTGGACGACATACTAACCTATGACTTTTTCGTCACATTTTGAACCACATACTAACCTATGACTTTTTTGTGACATTTTGGACGCCATACTAACCTATGACTTTTTCGTCACATTTTGGACGACATACTAACCTATGACTTTTCGTCACATTTTGGACGACATACTAACCTATGACTTTTTCGTCACATTTTGAACGACATACTAACCTATGACTTTTTTGTCACATTTTGGACGACATACTATAGTATGACTTTTTTGTCACATTTTGAACCACATACTAACCTATGACTTTTTTGTCACATTTTGGACGACATACTAACCTATGACTTTTTTGTCACGTTTTGGACGACATACTAAAGTATCACTTTTTTGTCACATTTTGGACAACATACTAACCTATGACTTTTTTGTCACGTTTTGAACGACATACTAACCTATGACTTTTTTGTCACGTTTTGAACGACATACTAACCTATGACTTTTTTGTCACGTTTTGAACGACATACTAACCTATGACTTCTTTGTGACATTTGGACGACATACTAACCTATGACTTTTTTGTCACGTTTTGAACGACATACTAACCTATGACTTATTTGTCACATTTTGGACGCCATACTAACCTATGACTTTTTTGTCACATTTTGGACGACATACTAACCTATGACTTTTTTGTCACATTTTGAACCACATACTAACCTATGACTTTTTTGTCACATTTTGGACGACATACTAACCTATGACTTTTTTGTCACGTTTTGAACGACATACTAACCTATGACTTTTTTGTCACGTTTTGAACGACATACTAACCTATGACTTTTTTGTCACATTTTGGACGACATACTAACCTATGACTTTTTTGTCACATTTTGAACCACATACTAACCTATGACTTTTTTGTCACATTTTGGACGACATACTAACCTATGACTTTTTTTGTCACGTTTTGAACGACATACGATAGTATGACTTTTTGTCTAATTTTGGACGACATACTAACCTATGACTTTTTCGTCACGTTTTGAACGACATACTAACCTATGACTTTTTTGTCACATTTGGACGACATACTAACCTATGACTTTTTTCGTCACATTTTGGACGACATACTAACCTATGACTTTTTCGTCACATTTTGGACAACATACTAACCTATGACTTTTTTGTCACATTTTGGACGACATACTAACCTATGACTTTTCCGTCACATTTTGGACGACATACTAACCTATGACTTTTTTGTCACATTTTGAACGACATACTATAGTATGACTTTTTTGTCACATTTTGGACGACATTCTAACCTATGACTTTTTCGTCACATTTTGGACGACATACTAACCTATGACTTTTTTGTCACATTTTGAACGACATACTAACCTATGACTTTTTTGTCACATTTTGGACGCCATACTAACCTATGACTTTTTTGTCACATTTTGAACCACATACTAACCTATGACTTTTTTGTCACATTTTGGACGACATACCAACCTATGACTTTTTCGTCACATTTTGGACGACATACTAACCTATGACTTTTTCGTCACATTTTGGACGACATACTAACCTATGACTTTTTAGTCAAATTTTGGACGACATACTAACCTATGACTTTTTCGTCACATTTTGGACGACATACTAACCTATGACTTTTTCGTCACATTTTGGACGACATACTAACCTATGACTTTTTTGTCACATTTTGGACGACATACAAACCTATGACTTTTTTGTCACGTTTTGGACGACATACTAACCTATGACTTTTTTGTCTCATTTTGGACGACATACTAACCTATGACTTTTTTGTCACGTTTTGGACGACATACTAACCTATTATTGTCACGTTTTGGACGACATACTAACCTATGACTTTTTTGTCACATTTTGGACGACATACTAACCTATGACTTTTTTGTCACATTTTGGACGACATACTATAGTATGACTTTTTGTCACATTTTGGATGACATACTAACCTATGACATTTTTGTCACATTTTAGACGACATACTAACCTATGACTTTCTTGTCTCATTTTGGACGACATACTATAGTATGACTTTTCCGTCACATTTTGGACGACATACTATAGTATGACTTTTTGTCACATTTTGGATGACATACTAACCTATGACATTTTTGTCACATTTTGGACGACATACTAACCTATGACTTTTTCGTCACATTTTGGACGACATACTAACCTATGACTTTTTCGTCACGTTTTGGACGACATACTAACCTATGACTTTTTTGTCACGTTTTGGACGACATACTAACCTATGACTTTTTTGTCACGTTTTGGACGACATACTAACCTATGACTTTTTTGTCACGTTTTGGACGACATACTATAGTATGACTTTTTGTCACATTTTGGATGACATACTAACCTATGACTTTCTTGTCTCATTTTGGACGACATACTATAGTATGACTTTTTTGTCACGTTTTGAACGACATACTAACCTATGACTTTTTTGTCACATTTTGGACGACATACTAACCTATGACTTTTTGGACAACATAATAATGTATGACCCTTGATGGGACTTGAACCCACAATCCCAGACTGAGGAGCCCAATGCCTTACCCATTAGGCCACTGGATCTCCTTTTCAACTTGTCTGGGACGCGACATACTAACCTTTGACTTTTTTGTCACATTTTGGACGACATACTAACCTATGACTTACTGTCACATTTTGGACGACATACTAACCTATGACTTTTTTGTCACATTTTGAACGACATACTAACCTATGACTTTTTTGTCACATTTTGGACGACATACTATAGTATGACTTTTTGTCACATTTTGGATGACATACTAACCTATGACATTTTTGTCACATTTTGGACGACATACTAACCTATGACTTTCTTGTCTCATTTTGGACGACATACTAACCTATGACTTTTCCGTCACATTTTGGACGACATACTATAGTATGACTTTTTGTCACATTTTGGACGACATACTAACCTATGACTTTTTCGTCACATTTTGGACGACATACTAACCTATGACTTTTTTGTCACATTTTGAACGACATACTAACCTATGACTTTTTTGTCACATTTTGGACGACATACTATAGTATGACTTTTTTGTCACATTTTGAACGACATACTAACCTATGACTTTTTTGAAACGTTTTGGACGACATACTAACCTATGACTTTTTTGTCACATTTTGAACGACATACTAACCTATGACTTTTTTGTCACATTTTGAACGACATACTAACCTATGACTTTTCCGTCACATTTTGGACGACATACTAACCTATGACTTTTTTGTCACATTTTGGACGACATACTAACCTATGACTTTTTGGACAACATAATAATGTATGACCCTTGATGGGACTTGAACCCACAATCCCAGACTGAGGAGCCCAATGCCTTACCCATTAGGCCACTGGATCTCCTTTTCAACTTGTCTTGGACGTGACATACTAACCTTTGACTTTTTTGTCACATTTTGGACGACATACTAACCTATGACTTTTTTGTCACATTTTGAACAACATACTAACCTATGACTTTTTTGTCACATTTTGGACGACATACTATAGTATGACTTTTTTGTCACGTTTTGAACGACATACTAACCTATGACTTTTTTGTCACGTTTTGGACGACATACTAAACTATGACTTTTTTGTCACGTTTTGAACGACATACTAACCTATGACTTTTTTGTCACATTTTGGACGCCATACTAACCTATGACTTTTTTGTCACATTTTGGACGACATACTTACCTATGACTTTTTTGTCACATTTTGAACGACATATTAAACTATGACTTTTTTGTCACATTTTGGAAGACATACCAACCTATGACATTTTTGTCACATTTTGGACGACATACTAACCTATGACTTTTTTGTCACATTTTGGACGACATACTAACCTATGACTTTTTTGTCACGTTTTGGACGACATACTAACCTATGACTTTTTTGTCACGTTTTGGACGACATACTAACCTATGACTTTTTTGTCACGTTTTGGACGACATACTATAGTATGACTTTTTCGTCACATTTTGGACGACATACTAACCTATGACTTTTTCGTCACATTTTGGACGCCATACTAACCTATGACTTTTTTGTCACATTTTGAACGACATACTAACCTATGACTTTTTTGTCACATTTTGGACGACATACTAACCTATGACTTTTTTGTCACATTTTGGACGACATACTAACCTATGACTTTTTCGTCACATTTTGGACGACATACTAACCTATGACTTTTTTGTCACGTTTTGAACGACATACTAACCTATGACTTTTTTGTGACATTTGGACGACATACTAACCTATGACTTTTTTGTCACGTTTTGAACGACATACTAACCTATGACTTTTTTGTGACATTTGGACGACATACTAACCTATGACTTTTTTGTCACGTTTTGAACGACATACTAACCTATGACTTATTTGTCACATTTTGGACGCCATACTAACCTATGACTTTTTTGTCACATTTTGAACCACATACTAACCTATGACTTTTTTGTCACATTTTGGACGACATACTAACCTATGACTTTTTTGTCACGTTTTGAACGACATACTTACCTATGACTTTTTCGTCACATTTTGGACGACATACTAACCTATGACTTTTTCGTCACATTTTGGACGACATACTAACCTATGACTTTTTCGTCACATTTTGGACGACATACAAACCTATGACTTTTTTGTCACGTTTTGGACGACATACTAACCTATGACTTTTTTGTCTCATTTTGGACGACATACTAACCTATGACTTTTTTGTCACGTTTTGGACGACATACTAACCTATTATTGTCACGTTTTGGACGCCATACTAACCTATGACTTTTTTGTCACATTTTGGACGACATACTAACCTATGACTTTTTTGTCACATTTTGGACGACATACTATAGTATGACTTTTTGTCACATTTTGGATGACATACTAACCTATGACATTTTTGTCACATTTTGGACGACATACTAACCTATGACTTTTTTGAAACGTTTTGGACGACATACTAACCTATGACTTTTTTGTCACATTTTGAACGACATACTAACCTATGACTTTTTTGTCACATTTTGAACGACATACTAACCTATGACTTTTCCGTCACATTTTGGACGACATACTAACCTATGACTTTTTTGTCACATTTTGGACGACATACTAACCTATGACTTTTTGGACAACATAATAATGTATGACCCTTGATGGGACTTGAACCCACAATCCCAGACTGAGGAGCCCAATGCCTTACCCATTAGGCCACTGGATCTCCTTTTCAACTTGTCTTGGACGTGACATACTAACCTTTGACTTTTTTGTCACATTTTGGACGACATACTAACCTATGACTTTTTTGTCACATTTTGAACAACATACTAACCTATGACTTTTTTGTCACATTTTGGACGACATACTATAGTATGACTTTTTTGTCACGTTTTGAACGACATACTAACCTATGACTTTTTTGTCACGTTTTGGACGACATACTAAACTATGACTTTTTTGTCACGTTTTGAACGACATACTAACCTATGACTTTTTTGTCACATTTTGGACGCCATACTAACCTATGACTTTTTTGTCACATTTTGGACGACATACTTACCTATGACTTTTTTGTCACATTTTGAACGACATATTAAACTATGACTTTTTTGTCACATTTTGGAAGACATACCAACCTATGACATTTTTGTCACATTTTGGACGACATACTAACCTATGACTTTTTTGTCACATTTTGGACGACATACTAACCTATGACTTTTTTGTCACGTTTTGGACGACATACTAACCTATGACTTTTTTGTCACGTTTTGGACGACATACTAACCTATGACTTTTTTGTCACGTTTTGGACGACATACTATAGTATGACTTTTTCGTCACATTTTGGACGACATACTAACCTATGACTTTTTCGTCACATTTTGGACGCCATACTAACCTATGACTTTTTTGTCACATTTTGGAAGACATACTAACCTATGACATTTTTGTCACATTTTGGACGACATAATAACCTATGACTTTTTTGTCACATTTTGGACGACATACTAACCTATGACTTTTTCGTCACATTTTAGACGACATACTAACCTATGACTTTTTCGTCACATTTTGGACGACATACTAACCTATGACTTTTTTGTCACATTTTGGAAGACATACTAACCTATGACTTTTTTGTCACGTTTTGAACGACATACTAACCTATATCTTTTTTATCACATTTTGGACGACTTACTAACCTATGACTTTTTTGTCTCATTTTGGAAGACATACTAACCTATGACTTTTTTGTCACGTTTTGAACGACATACTAACCTATATCTTTTTTATCACATTTTGGACGCCATACGCTATGACTTTTTTGTCACATTTTGGACGCCATACTAACCTATGACTTTTTTGTCACATTTTGAACCACATACTAACCTATGACTTTTTTGTCACATTTTGGACGACATACTAACCTATGACTTTTTTGTCACATTTTGGACGACATACTATAGTATGACTTTTTGTCACATTTTGGATGACATACTAACCTATGACATTTTTGTCACATTTTGGACGACATACTAACCTATGACATTTTTGTCACATTTTGGACGACATACTAACCTATGACATTTTTGTCACATTTTGGACGACATACTAACCTATGACTTTTTTGTCACTTTTTGGAAGACATACTAACCTATGACATTTTTGTCACATTTTGGACGACATACTAACCTATGACTTTTTTGTCACATTTTGGACGACATACTAACCTATGACTTTTTCGTCACATTTTAGACGACATACTAACCTATGACTTTTTCGTCACATTTTGGACGACATACTAACCTATGACTTTTTTGTCACATTTTGGAAGACATACTAACCTATGACTTTTTTGTCACGTTTTGAACGACATACTAACCTATATCTTTTTTATCACATTTTGGACGACATACTAACCTATGACTTTTTTGTCTCATTTTGGAAGACATACTAACCTATGACTTTTTTGTCACGTTTTGAACGACATACTAACCTATATCTTTTTTGTCACATTTTGGACGCCATACGCTATGACTTTTTTGTCACATTTTGGACGCCATACTAACCTATGACTTTTTTGTCACATTTTGAACCACATACTAACCTATGACTTTTTTGTCACATTTTGGACGACATACTAACCGATGACTTTTTTGTCTCATTTTGGACGACATACTAACCTATGACTTTTTTGTCACATTTTGGACGCCATACTAACCTATGACTTTTTTGTCACATTTTGAACCACATACTAACCTATGACTTTTTTGTCTCATTTTGGACGACATACTAACCTATGACTTTTTTGTCACATTTTGGAAGACATACTAACCTATGACTTTTTTGTCACGTTTTGAACGACATACTAACCTATATCTTTTTCATCACATTTTGGACGACATACTAACCTATGACTTTTTTGTCTCATTTTGGACGACATACTAACCTATGACTTTTTTGTCACATTTTGAACGACATACTAACCTTTGACTTTTTTGTCACATTTTGGACGACATACTAACCTATGACTTTTTCGTCACATTTTAGACGACATACTAACCTATGACTTTTTCGTCACATTTTGGACGACATACTAACCTATGACTTTTTTGTCACATTTTGGAAGACATACTAACCTATGACTTTTTTGTCACGTTTTGAACGACATACTAACCTATATCTTTTTTATCACATTTTGGACGACATACTAACCTATGACTTTTTTGTCTCATTTTGGACGACATACTAACCTATGACTTTTTTGTCACATTTTGAACGACATACTAACCTTTGACTTTTTTGTCTCATTTTGGACGACATACTAACCTATGACTTTTTTGTCACATTTTGGACCACATAATAACCTATGACTTTTTTGTCACATTTTGGACGACATACTATAGTATGACTTTTTTGTCACATTTTGGAAGACATACTAACCTATGACATTTTTGTCACATTTTGGACGACATACTAACCTATGACTTTTTTGTCACATTTTGGACGACATACTATAGTATGACTTTTTTGTCACGTTTTGAATGACATACTAACCTATGACTTTTTTGTCACGTTTTGGACGACATACAAACCTATGACTTTTTTGTCATGTTTTGAACGACATACTAACCTATGACTTTTTTGTCACGTTTTGAACGACATACTAACCTATGACTTTTTTGTCACATTTTGGACGCCATACTAACCTATGACTTTTTTGTCACATTTTGGACGCCATACTTACCTATGACTTTTTTGTCACTTTTTGGACGACATACTATAGTATGACTTTTTTGTCACATTTTGGAAGACATACTAACCTATGACATTTTTGTCACATTTTGGACGACATACTAACCTATGACTTTTTTGTCACATTTTGGACGACATACTAACCTATGACTTTTTTGTCACATTTTGGACGAAATACTAACCTATGACTTTTTTGTTACATTTTGGACGACATACTAACCTATGACTTTTTTGTCACGTTTTGAATAACATTTTTAACCTATGACTTTTTTGTCACATTTTGGACGAAATACTAACCTATGACTTTTTTGTGACATTTTGGACGACATACTAACCTATGACTTTTTTGTCACGTTTTGAACAACATTTTTAACCTATGACTTTTTTGTCACATTTTGGACGACATACTATAGTATGACTTTTTTGTCACATTTCGGACGACATACTAAAGTATGACTTTTTTTTGGTGATTTTGGACGACATACTATACTATGAATTTTTTGAGTGATTTTGGACGACATACTAAAGTATGACTTTTTTTTGGTGATTTTGGACGACATACTATACTATGAATTTTTTGAGTGATTTTGGACAACATACTATACGATGACTTTTTAGTCAAATATTGGACGCCATATTAAAGTATGACTTTTTGGATGAGATACTAAACTCTGACTTTTTTGTGCGATTTTGGACAACATATTAAACTATGACATTGTGGAGACTTTTCGGACGACATACTAATACTTTTTGGTGTAGTACTACAATAAAAATTGTTGTGATTGTTACGTTTTTACGAAGACGTCAGAATGTGTGGTTTGCAGAAAAAAATCTTTATGAATTTAACTTCATATTATCAACTTATTGCACATGTGACTGATGTCTCTTAATGAGAACAACAGTGTCCATGTTTATTTCTGGAGCTTGAGTGTCACATTCTTCTTCCTCTTCTCCGCCTGCTGCTTCTGTTCTGTTGCTCTCAGCTGAAATGTGTCAGCGTCGTCACCTTCCACGTCTGCAGCTCACTTTCATGTCTCATTTGCCATCGCGGCAGTGATGGGCTTTGCTCAGAAGCCTGATTTAATTGCTCATGAATGTTATTTGCATAAATCATTGTTAATTTCTCTCATCATCGTCGTCATCATCTGTTTTCATTAGACATTTCCAGCATGTCCAGAAGAGTGAGGTGTACTTTGTGCAGAATGTAGAATGATGTACTTTTACTCCATGCTTTTGGAGTAATTCATGGTCAAACTTCACTTTTACTAACAAAAATTGAGTATTCATCTATATTTGTATTACTTTTACTGTGTAGTTTTGGAGTAATCCAGAGTCACTTTTAGCAACAAAAATTGAATATTCATCTATCTTTGAATTGTTATAAAATACCTAATTTTCATACGTAATTTATGATTTTAAATTAAAGTACTTCATACTGCTTGCACATGAAGTACAAGAGGTACTACAGTATATCTAATAAATCAATAAATCAATCAAGTACTAATGAAAATTGGGTATTTTATAACAATTCAAAGAGATGAATATTCAATTTTTGTTGCTAAAAGTGACTCTGGATTACTCCAAAACTACACTGTAAAAGTATGTCATACTACTTTCCCATAAAGTATAAGAGGTACTCTATCCAATTAAACTGAAATCATAAAATACTCATAAAAATAGTGTATTTTATACCAATTCAAAGTTGGCCAATTAACGATTCTGTTGCTAAACGTGAAGTTTGACCCCGGATTACTCCAAAAGTATACAGTAAAAACACTTCATACTACTTGTGCATGAAGTACAACCATGGTACTCTATTCAGTAAAACTGAAACCATATAGTACTAATAAAGATTATGGATTATATACCAATTCAAAGATGGACGACTATTCCATTTTTCTTATGTTGGTTCCAATTAGTTCTGATACTTCCTGACATCCTCACTGTATAATGATCTTATGAAACTCTTCTCTTTCTTGTCTTAATGTCTCTGCTGTTTCCTGCTGTGTCTCCTATTTTTCATCAGTGAAAAAAAAATCTGAGTTCTTCAGTGTTGAAAAATCTCGTCAGTTGAAAACGAGCTCACGCTGTTCAATCCGTCTGTTTGTGTTTTGTGTGTGTGTGTGTTTCCAGTGTTCGGGGGTTATTTTCTGTATCGTTGCCCAACAGCAGATGGAGTCTCCATGTGCTTCCTGTCCTCTCATCTTCCATTTCCTCGCAGCATGTTCTCCAGCGTCGCTGCTCCTTTAAAAAATAAAAATAAAAGACATTTCACAATATTTCTCGTCTCTCTCCCTTCTTCCCTAAGGTGGAGATCACGGCGACTCAGACGCTGCTGGAGTCTGGTAATCACCGACACTCTTATTTTCACAACAGTATCTCCAACACAGCAGAGAAGAACCACAGCAGCACGTCTTGTTTTCATGTTTTTGATGACGAGGAAACTTATTTTTTTCCTTCCTCTCGACTGCCTGCAGACATCAATCCTGGAGCCTGAACGCTGCTTGGTTTTGGAGAAGAATATATATTAAAAAAACTATTATAAAACGTACTATTTATTGTCTGCCTGTTTTTCCTTTGCTCGGTCGAGCTCCTTCACTGGTATTTTTAACAAGAATAACAAGAGTTTTCCTTGTAATTTGCAGCAAAACTCATCCAAACAGACATGAAAAGTGAAAAACTACCACACACAATATTTCACTCACAGTTTTCAAATTGTTGGAAAAATAAGTGCCTGTTTTCCATATACGTCTGTATTAATATATTATTAAACACTGAGTTATGAAAAATTCCAGTAAATAAAAGACGTTTATTAGACCTTTAGTACCTTTGCAGGAGGTTTTCCTGCCAACATGGCGGCGTAAACAATCTTTTGTCATTGGTAAAATGTGTGTTTGTCCTGGTTTTTCATGTCGAAAATATCTGCAGTGATAAAAGTTCTGTTACATCAGGTTGATGTAAGACATAATTGAGTATTTAATACACCAATTTCTACATCTTTGTGTGTTTGTTTTAGAAAAGTCAGATTTCATCAGGTTTCGGTCGCGATGACATGCAGAAACTGTGGTGAGGCTGAGTTTCGTGGACTTTCCCTGCTTTCAGTCCGTGTGATTAAAAACTTCTGCTTTTCTGAACTGCAGCTGCAGAACACAGGAACTAAAATGTTGTCTCTTATTGTCCGATGTCAACAGTGTGACCTGAAACATGACTGATCACAGTCAAGCTCCGGTGAAACATTCAGTGTATTTTTTACATTTTAAAACCTAATGAAGTATAAAATATAAACAAATTATAATGCAAAGATGAAAAGTTAGTTTTCATAATGTGTGTTATGTTGTTTTATGATTCTTGTACCTGTTTTTCTTAATATTCACAAACCTTTTTTTATTTATTCTTAATATAGTCTTTTACTTAGTGTTTACGTTATGTTTTAAAACATCTCAATCTCCCCATTAAAATAATATTGTGAGTCTTACAAAAGCTAAATTGCAGTTTTTAAAATATACTTTAGTTTCAGTACTGTGTATTTTACTTTTTTACTCAACACATTTCTTGAAGAGCAATCAAGCTAAAATTATGTTCCAATTGTCTTTACAGGTCATAATTCCCCTAAAATAAAATAAAACACCATTAAAGCGGATACTAGTGATACCTGTGCTGTGAAGCTGTTCACTACAAGCAGTGGTTGTGATACTATGGCTCCATCTTGTGGTCACTCCAGCATTTAATTTAGAGCAACAGCAGCAGAATCTATGAATATACAACATTGCAGAATATTAAATATTTAAGGTAATAAAAACAATAAGTTATAAATGACCAGACAGGACAATAGTTTAGTTTATTTTTAAAAATTGTGCTTTAATTTCTGTATTTTTTTACTTCATAATTACACTTACAATGAAAAACAGAATACACCACGATACTCGGGCTAAAATTTAACACAATTACAATCAGAGACAAATATCCAGGAAAAACAAAACAAAACTAATTTTTGCAGAGAATAAGGAAAACTCACCGGAACACGTGACATGACGTCACGTTTGGGTTCGTCTCAATCTCACAGCGTCCATTTTCAGGCTTTCAGCGACTGTAAGATCTCCTTTCATCAGCCACACCCGCCTGTGCTTATGTATTTATTATAGATTGTATATTTTTAGAGCTAGAATAACAGACTTGTGAGGACACACACGGTTGACTCCCACTGTTTCTGCTTCCTCTCCACATAGGGATTGTTCCAAACATGTATGTTCTACATTTTCTGTCATAAAAACGAAACAAAAATGTGATTTTTGATTGAAATCGTTCAGTGGTTTCTCACAGAGTGTGATGTTGGAGCAGAACTCGTGTCACACACTCTCTCTCTCTCTCTCTCTCTCTCTCTCTCTATAACTCTCTGTGTGGCTCAGTCCCAGTGGGACAGCCATGACCGGGGGGTCGTCGGGTCAGGGGAATGCGGCCAATCAGAAACGCGCCGCTCCCTTTTTCCTGTCTCGAATGGTAAGCATTCCTCCAGAAAACCATCGGAGGATGTCGCAGGAACTGCACAAATCTGGCTCCCATGGCTTCAAAGCAGAAAATCCACTCAATCGCAGCAATTCCTCATTTAAAACTTCAAATAAAAATACCACACAGGCTACACATGAATCCTCACAACTGGAACAGAAGAAAACATGGACTGGATTAAACAGTAAAACAACTTTTTTAGTGAATACTGGTTGAATTCCTGAGCCAGGTGGGGCAAACAGTCCCACTCCCGGCCAATAGGGGGCAGACGCCGAGAGTGTAGGATGTTTACACTACCTAGAACTCAGTGATCGCATATTAACTTCATAATTGATGATTAAAAACACAAAAATACAGCTTGTTTCTTACATTTACACATGATATATCATTTTATTGAGGACCACAACCTCAGTTAACATTTTTCCTATGTTGGCACAAGTTTGTCAGGACATTTGCTGCCTTTTCTGCTCAATTAATCCCTTTATAAGTAAACTGATTTAAAGTGAAAGACTCATGTACATGTACCACATTATCTTTTCCAGACAAAAGCTGAATTCAATAACCCGCTCTCTTCCCCCTCACACAAAAGTCCATAGAGAAAAATCTAATCACACAGTAGTTGCTGGTCCACTGCTGCCCCATGTGGTACGTTTGTGTCAATGACGTAAACCTGAATGAAGGATTTCAAACACAGAAGTTATAAAATAACACATTCATTTACTGTTAGAGGCAACAGTGGATCAATAACTCCTGCCTGCTGCGATGTTAAAAACGTTGATTTTCTCTATGGGCTTTGGTGCAGGAGACTGAGCAGTTAAAAAAAAAAAAAAACTAGTTTTCAGCTATAAAACGCCACCTAACTGAGATTAAGTGGCAAAAGCATTATTTAAAGTGGCTAAAATGTCTTTGCGTCCCTCCTGGCGGCCATGTTTGTTATTTCTGCTTAAAACTATCATTTTAATTGTATATAAATCCAAACGCATGCCGTTTCTTCTCATGTGTTTTCCAGCACCAAGGAAGGAACGCTGACACTGTTTAGACAGAAACTGACAAAGCACAGCATGTTTTCATTCATGGTATGATGAATGTGTGGTGTGAGTGAGTGAGTGAGTGAGTGGGGGGGGGGAATAATATTAGAATGCTTCCTAACTTCCTTCCTTCCTTCCTTCCCTGTCTGTGGCTCTGTAGTGTGCGTTACACCCACTTCCTCTCGACTCTGATTCAGTCCCACTATGTCTCCATCTCATTCCCATCCTGTCCCTTCTTTCTATTTATCCGCCTCCCTCTCTCCATTCCTGTCTCCTCGTCTCTCAGGAGAGGATGAGGCCCCTCCCATCCACTGGGAACTGAATGGAGACAGCTATCACGAGCAGTCATTTCTCTCTGGACTAACTCATTTCCCTCCTTTCTCCCTCTTCTGTTTTTCCTGATTCAGATTTTTTGGGCTCTGTATTGTGCCATATTTACATTTTCCTATGAATTGAGACAAAGTCAGAGATTAGATTAAAATGCCACAAGGGTTTTGAAAGTCAAGTTTTATCTAGGGTCCGTGTTTGAGGCAATGGAAGCAAGAAAGTCAAGAAACCACTGAACCAAAGTATGCAGAAGGAAAGTTACTGGTGTTTTAACAACAAAAAAAAATCTGGGTAAATGTTAACATCAGCATCTGATGTTTTGCAATAGTTTTGATTTCATTAACAAAATATCCAATGAAATAAGTCTTTGTGAAAGCTAGAAATGTTGACTTTTGGTTATTTTTTACACCAAGAGGAGAAACAAAGTCGACGCGAGGACTTCATTTGCAGTATGTCTTGGGAACGTTGGGAAAACCAATCAATGATTCAGTGTTTGAGGACAGTTGGTGTACGTGCACATGCAGAGATAATCTAAACCCCCATGGTTCTCAAACTGTGGTACGTGTAACACCCGTGGTACGCAAGATTCCGCTGGTGGTACTTGGAGGAAAATCAGAAATACTGTTCTGCTGTATATACCCGGGTATGTGATCGGAGTGGAGCTGTAAAGGCCCTACACATCCCATAACCCATTGCAAATGATCCGTCTACGGTGACTTCCAACTGTCTTTTCCTGAACATAACATTAATGCAAGTGTACGTATACAACAGTAAAAAGGCTGTGATATACATTAAATATGTTGACATGTATAAATAAAACATCAAAGTCACATCTGTGACGTGAGTGGATTCCACACACACACACACAGCAGGTGTTAGTGTCAGGATGGTACTAGCAGTTGGCTGCTGCAAACATCCGACTGAAAGCCCCAGAACCAAACACCAGCTTCCAGTCAAGGATGTTTACAGTAGCCCTGACTGCCAACGAGCCTGAGGAGGAGGAGACGCTACCTGTGAACTCAAACAATCTATGCCCAACTCAATTGATTTATACTTTACACTTAAATAAATGTATTTAATACACCACATGCTTTAAGTCCGGAATATATAACTTCAGAGTTAACATTTTATTTCAGAGCACACTCCTCAGATTCTGGCCTGAACACGAGGCGACTCATGTCTAGCTCTGAATTTAGGAGTTAGTTTTGAAATTTGTAACTTCTTAGACAGCGTTTTTGTCTTAGCTGGCTGCTTCTGGTCGGACACAAATGTCTTCAAACATTACGAACTCTCAGGAAGAACCAAAAGTTCAGTCAAAACACGGCAAGATTCCACATTTCACAGTTTCTGTTCAATTTTTATTGCTTATTTTGACAATTCAGACTGCTTCTACGTGTCACGGAAAGTACGGGGTCCTACATATATTTAAGGGTTTATTTTGAAAGTGATGCATATAGTACATATAGTAAATTATGGGATGTGTGTGCAAATATGGAAACCTGACGCGCCACTTTACAAGATAACGTGTCACCTCTAGATTGGTTTTACGTGGGACTGAAGAACGGAGGAGTTGATTAACGACACAGGGAGGTCTTGATTGTTTTGGATACAGATAACACTGTTCCTGTGTTTTTTCCACACAGAGCCGCTTATGATGACACAACATGAAACGCCAGCTCTGTGGAAAAGTACCTGGGTCGTCGACTCCTCGCCGGGCGTCTTTCACAAACAGTCACCAAAACAGGAACTGCCCGAGACAAGAAAGCAGTCTCTCTCTCGACTCAAGGAATCTAAAAAAGAAACACAAATAAACACAGAGACGGGACGGTCGGTCAACGTTAGAAGAAAAGCTTCGACTTCTCTCTGAACTTGGTGAGTTCTTGACGCATAGATCTGCAAACGCAGAGTGTCTAACAAAGCGGCGCAGAGTGGGAGGCAGAGTTCATTCTTTGTTTTACAGTACAGAGACTCGGTGGTGGGCAGTGACCGGCATACTTAATGGTCTCGTTCCCTCTCTCCACTATGTTTTCTTTACAAGGCTTTGTTGTCCCGTAAGCATTCTATCAACATGTGACATTCCAACCACCTTAACTCCCAATGCACACATATTTACCATGTAAACACAACTCAGCATTTCTGTTTAGCCACTACACACACACACACACTCCCACAGCTCAATGTACACACACACACACACACACACAAACCTAATTACTTCTTCACACGCTAAATGGATGTTGAGGACTCTTTAAGTGCCCTCTCTGACCCTGCCCCCCAAACGCTCACTTCCTGTCTCCATTCGTCATTCACTTTTTCCACAAACACAAGTTTTTATATCTTGTGAGGACACATCATACACATCACAAAAACCCTCAACATAAACCTAATTCTAACCCTACCCTTAAAACCAAGGCTTGACCCTGAAAAAGAACATTAAAGTTGTAGGGACCAGACAAAATGTCCCCACAAGGTCAAAGTGTCCTCACAGAGCTATAAATACACACACACACACACACACACACACACACACACCAGCGCCCATGTTCTTCACAAAGAGGAAACTTTTAAGATAGCACAGTGAGTTTGCATGCCTTTGTAAGCAAGAGCATGAATGTGCCTTTGTGTGTGTGTGTGTGTGTCTCTGGCATAAACAAGACCCAAAACCTGGTCCTAATGAGGCAGAACCTAATTCCTGAGAACCAGTTAGATTTAGGGCCCAAGATTTGAATTGTGCTTATGTTTCAGTGAGGGGGGGTAACACTTTGTTTAGGCTGTCAAAATTAATGAAAGAGTGTGTGTGTGTGTGTGAGAGAGGGACAGAGATGGGGGAGGGAGAAAGAGTGAGAGAGCATGTAATCACATGTGCGTCCTGTGCCGGGATAAACAAAAGTGACAAGCTACTGTAAAGCGAGCAACGGCGCATACTCCGTCACGATGTTTAATGCAAACTAAAAAAAAGAAAGAAGCGGCATTCCAGTTTTTGCCCTCCTGAGGTCTAATTTTCCAGTTACTAATAGGAAGTTTGAATCTGAACGGTCACTGACGTTCTCCCTCTACAAGTTGTGAACTTGAGAAGTCTTCTTTGTAGAACTCTGTCTTGAACTTGTCACGACGTTAAAAACTAAACTATACCAAGTGCCAGGGACAAACAAAAGTTGTCTCTCGTACCCTTTAAATGTGATGTGGTGATGGTCAAATCGTGATTTTGGGGGCTTTGAAACAAGAGTTTTGGTTATTATAGGCGACTTTGTCACTTGGAACGAACTATAAAAACTGTCCTTCCTTCTCGGAAAGTCGCGAGTGTATAAGGTTTGTATTGCATTGGCTTTTTATCATCACGGAACCAGAGTTTTGGATGCCCTAAAATGCCGTCAAAACTTTGGGAAAATGATGATATCACAGCCCCACCTTTGCAACCTAACCCTTAACCTCTTTGTTTTTGGATTTTGTAGCCAGCTGACAAAGCTTTGTAGTCCAATTTTGGTGCATTTCTCTGGCAGCGTTACAGTGCCACATACAGGCCTGGCATGTGTACTACGGCGTTTTGGGAGATTTGGTGTGGCTGAGGACATTTCTTGAGACAATGCCATTTACAGAAAACGTTTTAAGGACAAAAAATAAATAAGAGAAAGTTCAGTTTCTGTGTGGACCAACAAGACCAGGCTCCTTAACTAAACTATCAAAATTTAGGTCACATAGGGAATTCTACTACATTTGTGTTATCACAAGTTCCAATATCTTTTTTTTTTATTGTTGAGAAAAATGCCAAAAATATTTCCCACTTCACCACAAAAAAAAAAAAAGTTCTTCAACACCAATTCAAGTTACAAACTCTGCAAAAATGAAATGCCTGTGAAGCAATTCCTGGGCTCCCCAGAGCCCTTGACTCTTGGTACTGTATTGTGAAAAACGCTCTCGACTCCAGGCAGTCCGTAGTAAATGAGCCTCATGAATGGTTTGACAACGCGGAGCAAATATAATGCTTCAGGAATGTTAAATATCCGACCGTACACGTTGCGGCATCTCCGATTTCACCATTTCTGCATCATTTCTACACACTTCCTGAAGAATGGCGAGATGCTAATGAGTGTGTGTGCATGCCTGTGGACATCATGTGTGCCTGTCCTTATGGGTACTCCATACTCTCGCTCTCCCTCTCCCTCTCCCTCTCTCAGGTCACTTGGGGAACAAAGCAAACTTTATCAGAACACTGCAATCCTGCATTCCCCAGATTCTTGGGACTTGGCAACCGCCTGACACGAGTGAAGAAGGGGAGAAGGAGGGAGACAAGGAGGAGGAGGGAAGAAATAAAAGCAGGTGTACACAAGAAGTGTTTTAGTCTTTCCTCAGTCTGCTGCAGGTTTGAATATAATCTACATTATTGCTTAATAGACTAGAGATTAAAGCACAGAACCAGGAACACAGTTTTGTTAATGTTTGGAAACAGATTCATATGAAGTTTTGATAGTGTGTGCTTTCTTAAAAATCTATAACAAAAAAAAAAACCCACTTATTATAGAAGTAAATAACTACTGAATTGGCTGGTTTTTTGTAGCTTGAATCGATAACAGAAGTTGCTTTGACTGTACATTTATAATCTTAAAGCCAAATGGGAAATTTTAGTTTGGCTTTTTCCTGCAATACACCAAGTAGCCAATATGTCAACAAAAGGTCTTTAAAACAGAAAAATAACAGAACAAAATGTACAGTAAGTCTTAAGGCAGCCATTTCATTATAGTCTGGTGATATATTGATGTTTAAAAGAACTGTGGAGGAAACCTTTAAAGTCTTGTGTGTTTCTTCTGTCCACTCAAGAGGTTTTTACATCACCGTCGTGACAGAACCACAGCGTGCCAGGTCAAACACCATTAACAAGCTGCACTTCATCAGGAACACACTTCAGACAAACTTGACGCTTTGTGATCCTTTGAAGTTCAGTGGGGGGTTCCTTCAACACAAATTCACATAATGTTCTGTTCTGCTAACTAAACTCCAACAATTGAGCTAAGATTATGATACAGAATTTAGTCTCTTCAGTGAATTTAGCTCCCACTGAACAAAAGAAACAACCTGTGCCTTTAATTATGTACTATACTTCATCTTATGTAATATACTTCATAAAAGCAGTCAATCGCCTACTGTAACTTTTCCTTTTTTTAGACTTGAGAGAAACAGGTGCTACAGGTGCTTACAGGTGAGATAAATGAGTGTTTAAACAGGTGGGCCTACAGTGCGTGTCAGTCAACATAAAACCCTAGCAATAAAAAGGGTGTGGACTGTGACGAAATGTGACTTTATGTGAGGCTTGTGTTTGAAAATAATCTAAAATGGTATCACTGTGAAGCACTTGCTGACTACGACCTGTGGCCAGAGCTAAATCTCTAAAAATTAAAAAGCTGAGAACTTTTTCCACAGCTCCTAAAAGTTCTCCCTAGTCTCCAGGAAAAGATGGGAGGCGAGGACTTGGTTATGAAATCACAAATGATAACTAAATAAATTTGAAGAATTTTCTCAGAGCTCTTCACACCACATCCCCTTGGCAGATTTACACACTGACATAAATTAGTTATCAACAAACACACTGTGTGTAGAATAGATGCCTCTTAACTTAAGCGTAATTTATGACTCAGTAACTTCAGTGTCGATGTAAAACTCCACTAGTTACTGGTTTACAGGTTTCCATGCAGACAGCACAACTTCCCACTTTTAAGTCAGAACACATCCATCATCAGGGAGAACTTTAACCAAAGTCCATAAAGAAAAGCAGCGTTTTTAGCATGTAGGGACTCAAAAATGGTCCATAGCTGTCTCATTTAGCAAGTTCGTGTCACTAAGGTGAATCTGAATAAAAGGATTTCAAACACTCATGTCACAAAACTGGAAAACAGATGCAGCAGTGGATCAACAACTCCTGTGTGTTGCGATGTTAAATCGCTGATTTTCTCTATTGACTTTAGTGAAGACGTTTACAAAAGGCTACACTCACATTAAAAACAAGATATTGCCGACTAAACATGACTATTATTAGGTAAGCGTGTTACTATTCAGTGCACTGACTCACCAGAGGAAGTCAACAGCATTTTTAGAGAGTTCACTTGTGTTTAAAAAAGGCACAACCCTCTAATTTTAGCAGAGAAGAAGCAGCATATTACGATTTCCCCTTCTCAAACTCACAGGATAAGGTTGATAAATCATGCAGTAATATCTAAATCTAGGATAGTCAATAATCACTACAAACTTTAGTGTGTGGTTTGAGAGCATGACTCCTGACCTTGTGCATGTGTCGTTGTCTGCAGTTTAACGGACCGGCGGATATTCTGCTCAGGCTCCTGAATACTAAGAGAGCTGCTGGTGCGTGAAACCAGAACTCTGATTATTAACACTGTTGACTCTTAAAACGTCAGGTTAATGTTGCGTACCAGGGGTCCACAGGAAACCACGTTGTGCAATCATGTTCGGGAAAAGTTGATGATAAACTTGCGGTCTTTTTCCCCTCAACGACCGGCTTTAAATTCTCTTCCCAAGAAGATCACGTACAGCGTGAGGTATTTGGACTGAGTTTTTCGACTGTGATAACTGTCACACACATAGCGATAAGAAGATTGATATCACTCGCTCCTATGCTTTTTTTTCTTTTTAAAGCAGAGCTGTAGCCAAGATGTGGTTAGCTTTGTTAGCTTAGCTTCGAGTCTGCTCACAGTTGTTTTTACATTTCTGTTTGTGTACCAAATTAACAATGTGTGAACTAGCCAACAAGTGCTTACAGAGTGTTAATTATTAAAAAGGTGTTGGTGGAATCAGGCAGCAACATGTCCCAACTCTTTGTCCTCCCCTAAGATAAGCTATGCTAACCATAGCGTAGCGTAGCTGCCTTTATATGAAACTTGTGAGCTTCTCACCATGTTGAGACCTTGTTTCCATCATGGTGCGGTTTCGATTTCGGATGGTTAAGCCCTGGATCCGGCTTGCGTTTCATGGTAGGCGGGTTATGGACTGTACCTGATGGCCGCGTAAGCGACACGCATTGTGTGGCGCCATCCCAAGAGATTGTTTTTGTGGCTGTTTGTCTCAACAAGACGTCCAATTTTGTAAGAGAATAGACTGGGCGTTGAAGAAACACCTGTCGCAAATACGTTTTTCTATCAAATCAGCCGACTGTTGTGGGTGGAGCCGGTCCCCATGTGGACCGTACCATACCATTAACTAGCCAAAAATGGAACAGTTGGGGATGGTTATTTTGGCACAATTCCTAATGGAAGTGTGGAAAAAAATATGTCCCCTACCAAAACGAACCGCTCCACTTGGTGGAAACACGGCTTAAGTCATGTATCTGGTACTTTTGCTATTAAAAGAGGTTGAAACTTGAGAAAAGTTAAGACTCCTCTACGTGCTGCACCGGCTAATTTATCAAAAATATCTTGAGAAAAATGTACTTATGTGGCCCCCGTCATTTCAGAAAAAGTCATCAAATATGTCAGAACTCAGAGTTTCTGACAGGAAATGAAGTTTGTGTAGTCCAACATCCCCTACACCAGATTTTCATTATATAACTTTACATGGTCAAATCTTAACAAAAGGCTTTCAAACACAAAAAGTCACAAAGTAACCCCGCTGGACTGTGATCAACAACTCCTGTGTTCTATGAGGTAAAAAGGAGTCTGGTGCAGGACAGCACATCGTAAAAAGGTCTGGATAATGTGAGGTAAAACTTTTAGCTTTGCATAGATTACAATATATAATATATTACAAACAAGTTGGACGAGGTTGAGTGCAGTTTATTTATACATTAGATTCAGTTCAAAGCATTGATGTGCTACAGGAAAACAGCTAATTTGTTGCTTTGAAAATGTCTTTAAAAGAACACGGGAATGGAAAATATGGAGGTGTTGTGTAAAGTGAGTTCAACCAGGGGTCGTGAAAGACGATATCAAAGTCTGACAGGCTTTCCTCCTGAAAATAAATGCCGTTGCATTGTTTTGGCGTTTTCAATGAGCTACAGTATGTTCTGTGCTCTTTTTTTTGGCTCCACATCTATTCCCCATTCCCATGATTTACAGTTTTCATTCAGTGCTTTTTTTTACTGCACAAATGATTCATTTAAAATAGAAGCGTCTTTCCTCCCCTCTTGTCTCCTCCTGCCCACCCCGACTCCGTCACAACTTCGACAGCAGACCCCTGACCTATAATGTATCGTGGGATGGGCTGAGAATTCAGGAAGTGGCTCCCGTCGTCTCCATGGCAACCCTGAGGTCAGCCCTGTGAGGCCGGAGACCCCTCCTCAAACACAAAACGCCCAGAGGCCTGGATCAACACAAACAACCAAGGCGCGCACACAGTCACACACACACACACACACACACACACACACACACATTCAGGCGAGCTCACAAGGACACAGATACAACTAACACAGTTAACCAAGTGAAGCACTTCCTGTATCTGACAACGCCATACTTAAAGTATACAACATGACAAACTACTGTAAATCATTAGTGAATATGTAACCCTGGACTACACTGGTGTACACTGTACGTTTAAGTGGAAAAACAGCTGTTACACTATATCCAACAATGTTTTTACACTGACTTTTTCCAGGTGGGAAACTGTCGTTTGTGTCATTGTGTCAAACCGTTAACTCTGCCGCACAAAAGCCCATAGAGAAATTTGGTGTTTTTAGCTCATGGGGACACAGTAGCTGCAGGTCCAAGGCTGCCACGTTTGGTTAATTTATGTCACTAAGGGTAAAGGTTTCAAACGCCGAATTCACAAAACAAGTCATTTGAACTCAATCATGGGAGGCAGCAGTGAGTGAACAACTCAAGTGTAAAACTTAAAATTTTCACAATGGAATTTGGTGTGGAGGAGTGAGTGGGTTATAAAAGCAATGTAAAATTAGAGTTTTACTTTAAAAAAAAAAATATTCACATATTCCTTATATCGTATACAATTTATTAACATATATATATATATATATCTTACTAGGCTAGCCTGCTATTAAGTTAAAATTACTATAAATGATCCATATTCTGGATGAAGCATCTGGATATAAACCTTTCGTGGATTCTATTTGCACATTCTTCAGGTGCGTTGACTCAACAAACACTGGCCATACAAAGGTCACATGTCCTTTGTTGAGGGTATTTTTAAGTTCACTTTAGACCACCTTTTTTCGTACTGCTGAAAACACTTTTCACTTTGCAAGCTCTTCCGCCTTCTGCCTGGGAACCAAACTATCCGCAATCCCAGGAGAGGAAAGAGATGGATGAAAGGGCAGAGTTGAGAAGGTCACGGTTACACGCAGTCCACCACAGATTACTGATTACCTGCTTAAAATGGACTTTTTAAAAAGTTGACGACCCAGAGTTTAAAAGGTGACAGAGGGGACAGCTGAACTACGACCTCTGGGTTTGCTATTTAGGAAAACATCCACCAACATTAAGCATTCTCCAAAAGGTCTGGTTATAACGCTTTAAATATCCAACATACACTGAACAAATTACATTATCTGGTACAGAACTCTCTACTCTACTTTCTTTGCTACTCCAAGTAAACTTAATGTTTGCAAAACAAATTTACACAATTTCCTGCATTTTACAGATAGAATTACTCAATGAATTGACAGAATAACCGATAATTAGATGGTAGCTTAGACATTGGCCTCAGTTTTAAATACAGTTATTTAGACTAATGGACAGTGGGCAATTTTGAACTTACTACATGCATTCATTTAAAAATCGCTTGGGCTGTTGCAAGCAGGTCTGATTTAATGGGGTTTGACGGCCTTAAAAGCGTGTGCTTCAGGTCCACACTGTGAGGAGTATTGTCCTAAAATTCCACTTCACTTTTACCCTCACTTCACTTTCTCCACTCTCCCACTTTGGACAAGCATCACAATTAATTATAGCAACACCCAAACCAAGCTCCACCTAAGGCTGGGCAATTATTGAACTGCCAATTATGTATATAACTTTTGACCTTTAGCAATAAAATGTTAAGGCATAGCTTTTTGACCTCAGCTGTGTGACATGTTTCACTGTTTGTCAAGCTTTTGTCAGTTGGAAACCGGTTTATGCCAAGTTTAACCCCTGGAGAAAGGGGCAAAACTTAATGATGTTATATTTATCGTGATAATTATCGCTGTATCGACCACGTTGGACGTTTGTTTTACCGTGGTAAAGGGTAACTGTCTTGGCTTTATCGGTTAGCCATAACCGTTGGAAATACAACGTCTGACGCGAATACGTTCAGCTCTCGCATCAAAGACGTTTTGCGAAACTCCGTTCAAAAACTTGTCAATTTAGAACTTTAACGGTGGGTCTGTGGAATTAAATGCTCGATTGGACATAGATAAGGACATTAAGAGAGTCTAATGGGACTTTTTGTCAATTCGGCTCATGAAACACTCTAGTCAATGCACTCTCCACCTGGTTCCCACAGCTGTTGAAGGACCCCGATGGCTGTCTCTGTAGGTGTGCGAACCATGGGAAAAACAAGCAAACGAAATCTTAAAACGTATTTTCTGACTATATTAGTAATATTATCTTACTGTCATTAACGCCGATTTCTAAAATGACATATTCTGACGCTTAACGTGTACCTATTTTTTCATTTTCGACGTACGCAGGTGTGACGAAAGCTACGCGAACTCAAACGTTGATGGTTTCGGGTCGAGGTTTGGTTTTGCAGTTAAAACTCAACGAAAGCGGTTCGAAGGGAAAAGTAACTCACCGTGAGATCGTGTAGACTTTGTCCGGCCAGAATAAACAGCAGAGGCCGTTTTCCGTGCGAACTTCGACAAAATGTTTGGACGGCGACGGACTGTGAAGTCTCCGGACGATGTCTTCCACTTGTCCTTAGGGACCCCGCCGGAGCAGGGACGATGAAGTTGATGATGGAAAGACATTCAATAAAGTCTATACATTTACAAACTTTAATTTTTCACTGCACGATGTCTTCTTCTGTCCCAGTGCAGACTGTCCTCTGTCAACTTCCAACGTTTTTTGTAGGAAGAAAGCTGGACGGAGTCCAGCCCCCTTTTCCCCGACTGACCGGTGTTAAGCTAGCTAGAGCCGTTAGCCACGATGACAATCCGTTTCCGGTAAGTCTTTTCTGAGTAAAAGGTAAAGTTAAAATAAAGTCCAAAATGCATATACTTAACGTATTAGAAGAAACACAATGCTTCCACATGTGTTCGCGAAGGTGTTTAAATTTAATATAAAGTGCCAACTGTACCGTAAAAAGCAAAACGTTTCTTCGGAATATGTGTCACTTCCGGTATTATGTTGCCTAGCCTTTTTTGACTTGACAGAGTCGCCGAACTGACCAATAAGCAGAGAGCTGTAGACCAGCTGGGCCATATCTCACCTGCATGTAACTACACACACACACACACACACACACGCACAGCTATCTCAGTGAGGACACTAAAGACTAAACATAGCCATTTAACCTACATTTATCCATAAACTTAACTTAACTAAATGTCTAACCCTAAACCTAGGTCTTAACTCAAAAACAGGTGTGACAGCACCAGCCAGAATGTCCTCAAATGTCCTCACTCTCAGGATACTTTATACCTAACCAAGACCTACACAATGAAACGCTTAATGTTAAACCCCAAACTTTAACCTAATCTAGTAACCCGAGTCATTTTGTAAACCGCTTACTCTCATGCACCAAAGTCCATAGGGAAAACCTGTGTTTTTAGCTTGCAGGGATACAGGAACTGTTGTTCCACTGCTGCCTTTAAGTTTGTTAAGTTTGTGCCACTCATTTAAATTTTAAATCTGAATGAATGTTTTTAAAATGCCAAACTTGCTAAATAAGACATTTGAACTCACTTATTGAGGCAGGAAAGGATAAAGCATCACCTCTGTGATGCTTTAGTTTCAGCGACCTTGGGTTTTGGGAAAGGCGCTTTATAAATCTAAGTCATTATTAAACTAATCCTGTGTGCAGTTATGTGCAGTTATGTATGGCTTTGGTGTGTGAGTGTACACGGTTTACAAAAAGGTTACATAAAAGTTGTTTTATGGTGAGATAAAGTGGCAACCATGTTCTTAAGATGTCTTTTATGCTGGTTCTGGGCACAGTGGGTGCACACAGCACAGTCAGCGCTGACAAGAGTGTCAATATCTCACACACCTACAACATAACCACCGCTTAAAAGTCCTTATTGCGACAGTAGAAAGCACTAAAAGATGCATGTCCCGCGGTGGCGTTGTTGAAAGGCTAGCAGAACCTGATCTCATCTTGCAGAGTTGGCATCGACCTCCACTCTGCTGACTGTTTGACTGGGAGGTCAACTGTATGCTGATGTCCTCTTCATTCCGCACGGATCAGCGGAGAGTGTTTCAATCTCCTTTTATGTGCCGGTTATGTAAAGAGACACATGTTTAGCCAGACTCAAGTATTAGTGATATTTGCAGTAACTTCCAAAGAAAACTCTTGATCTTGAATGAAAATAGAAACACAATAGGTTAAGTTTAGATCATGTTATTTAGCATTAACATCCTACCATCCTACATAACAAATATCCTTGTAGCATTTAAAAGGAAACAGACTGTGCCAAGAACCAGCTTGAGACGTGGGGACGCTTGTCCTCAGCAGAGACATAAAGGAAATACAGGTTTTAGCCACTCAACCAAAGGCTAATCAAATAAAATCTATGCCAGACGGAGTCTGCAATATTTAACAAACAGCTGACCTTGTTGTTAGACACCATTTACACACTGGAAACCAAACCACACATGCATGACTTGCTTTGCAAACGTCTCACTCTCCTGCACCAAAGTCCATGGGAAAAAATAAATGAGCGATTTTTCCATCACAGTAGGCGACGCCGGAGTCGTTAATCCACGGCTGCCTCCTGAAATCCTGAGACTCTCACATTTACACCTCTGTGATGCTTTAGTTTAGAGTTTCCAGTAGAAACCTAATCTCCAATTTGCATGTTTTGGACTGTGAGAGGAAGCTGGAATACCTGCGGAGAGAGAGAACCCACACACACACCCACAGGAAATGTCAGACAGAAGGGCTCTCTCTGCAGGTGGCGCTGTTTCAGTGACACAAAGTGTTTAAAAGTGTTCTGCGAGCTAAAAAACACAGATTTTCTCTATGGTGCAGGCAAAGTTTGTCAGTTTGTACCCAGGACTCTGAATTTTCGGAGGTTATGGGGGCGTTCCCTAAAAATCTGATTTCTAACTTGGAAACTCAAAAAATAGGATTCCAAGATGGCTGCCACTTGATTCTCGTGTCGGACGTCGTGCTCGTGACTCTTCCAGTGACGACACTCACCGACCATTCAGTGGGATTTGGAACTATAAGTAGAATTTGGAATTATAAGTAGGATTTTTTAGTCTTTGAACTGATCAACAGTTTGGCATTGTTTGGTTTAGATTGTTGCGCTGGACGTCGCGCTCAGTGACGAAACTCTCTGACCAATCAGTGGCCGGGCTCGCTTGGAACCTCGTCAGAGCAGGTACTAAAAAAATCACTCATGGAAAAGCAACCAAAAGTAGAGCCGAATCGAGCCGTGCTAGAACTGTATGATGGAAAAGCGCCATATGTTCACAAAAGGCTGGTTTGGAACATGTGACACTCGCCGCTGCCCTCTTTTAACCTTCAGGGTGAGGAAGCCTTTGTGCGAGCGCTGGTAACTCTGGGCAAACCCTGAAGTGGCCTCATGAAAAAGACACAGAGACCTCATTTCACATTTTCTCCTCGCTCCTGATCCACAGCAGACGACCCCCTCTCTCTTCTCTCTCTCTCTCTCGCTAAGACACTGTAAGCTTTAAAAACACACCAGTATATCTAATGCTTTCAAAATGAAAATGCCAGTAAACACACACACACACACGTATATGTTTTTTTTCTCGTTTGCTTTTTCCACAGCCCTTATTTTGCCTTTGTTTAGGCCACAAAAACCAGGAGCAGAAAGCTACAGGTATCAGGATCTGACAGCAGATAAAATACCTCCATGTTGAAGTGAGTGTGTTTATGCTCAAAGCAAGGGAGGGTAGAGACGTGAGGAGTTGACAGTAAAAGCAGTGGTGTCCGCTCAGGACATCAGGACGTCCCACTCCCACTTTATACTGTAAAATAAAGAGCTGGATCATGAAGAATCGTGAAAATCATCAGCGTTATTGACGTCAACACGGCGACTCACAGTCGCTCGGTAACACGTTCGTACACGTGTCTCCATTGTCACTTGTTGTTTTCAGGTATGAAGATCTGAGGATCTGTGGAACAGCGGCACAGAGGAACTAAAATTATTTACGTCACTATTTTAACTTGAAAATTCTAGACTATTAATACACACATGAAGACAGAATAATATTTTGTCTGGAGATAAATGCATTTTAATGAGTTTTTGTTTTCCTAACTATTTCTTTTGTGCAGAATCCTGCGGTTTAATTTATAAGAATGTGTGAACATAAATGTACCTGCATTTAGATGTGACTGCAACAGTGACTGAAATAAACTAACATCATGAACTCAGAACATTTTGTCTGTTTTTACTGCACACTTTCATCACATTTTTACACACGTCATTTAACTTCATAGTGTTTGGGGAATAACTTCAAAAGAAATAGCCCTCACTGGTTCTTCACTGTTAGCTCCTCCACATATTTGTGTTTTTTTTACTGTACTTTTTATTTTTATTAAATTGTATTTATCAAACATGCTAGGACGAGTTTGTTCAAATGCGTAGACTAGCCTTTTTTGTTTTTCCAAAATGGCCGACTTCTGGGTGGGCGTAGCTAATGGAAGTACATTAGAAATGTGTTTGGAATCATGAGAGCAAAGAGTGAGAACTATGTGCGACTTATAAATTTAGCATATAACGCAGTTTTGGCCACTTTCTCTCGCGTCAAAATTCCTCAAGAAACTCGACCGACACACTCACCAAATTTTGTCCCGATCCGATGCCACTATCGCATTTTTCAATCCCCAAATTTCAAGAGTTTTTATGCACGTTAACCCCCTCAAAAATGAGCGCAAATGAGCGAAGATAAATCAAAGACACACAAATCAAGATAAAATTAAAATGGCCGACGAGTCCGCTCATTTACGTAGGGAACAATTTGCCAAAATGGATGCCAAAATTTTAAAATGGCTGACTTCCTGTTGAGTTGAGGCCATGGTTACAGTTGACTTTTTCGTTCGTCTTGGTCTGTAACATCTTCCCACCAAGTTTCAGGAAATTTGGTGGTACACAACTTTGCCTCTGTTTTTCTTAGGGGACAAAACAGACAAATGAAACAGTTAAAGGTAAAAAGTTAAGATAAAATAAGATCAACACGTTAGAAGTTTAAAATGCAGACATTTTCCTCTGTCTGATATCAAAGTAATCTCCAGTGATTTTATACAGATTCCCGTCCTTAAATACACAAAAACTAAAAAAGAATTTGTCTCAAATAATGAGTGATCAAGTGTCAAAAGAAGAGAGCGAAAGAAAAAGGCTGTCAGAATGAAAGTGAGAGAACACTTGAGTTCTGAAGTTAATAATTACTGGGAACGCCTGTAAAAGTTCACTCACACACATTTCACGTTTCATGGGGAACTGAGGCGTGAAACACACACACACACAACAGTCAGGGACGGAAGTGTGTGTCCATACAGTGTCTGTACATCCGACACCGTCTCTGCATCGTGTGAACGTACGAGGACGAGAGGCCACGACTGAAGAAGAAGGAAGTGAAGGAAAACAAACCTTTACACGGGGAAACATATATATAAGTAAAGCAAGTATAAGTAAATAAAGAAAGAAAGAGTTAGTGAAGAAAAAGGTGCAGTATTTGCATGTCGGTGTGTGTTTTGTATACAAGGAAGTGCAGACACAGCAGAGGAGAGACAAAGGAAGTGAAGACGAGACAGAGGTCAAATTTCACTGATCTGGTTTAAAGATGAACAAACACACAGATTCATCTTCTTCTTCTTCTTCTTCACATGTAATTTTTACTTTTACGTTTCTTTTCAATCTTTATTATTTATAAAGAATATACTTTTCACACACTCTAGACTCTCACAAAGTAAAGTATGGCTTCTCTAGTGCCTGTATATACAGTAGATGTGATGGTAAACAGCACCACCTGCTGTTCATTCAGAGAAAATACATCTCACATCACACTGTATTCAGATGAGATGAGATTCAACGTTATTGTCATTACTCAAGTACAAGTTTCGGGTAAAGAAAAGAGGTATTGTACATTCTATTCTGTTTTAAAGGCAGTTTTTTCTGCTCTTTAACACTGTCATTTTCCTATTGTGGGATTATTAAAGGATTATCTAATCTAATCTGACCCATAATGTCATTTTAACATTACAGTATAAATTTACATTTAACTCGACATGCACTTGGATCTAAATCCACGTGAACATACACCGAGTGATTTAATTAATAATCTAATATAATCTAATCTAATCTGGTTGATAATGTCATATTTAGATGTATGAATATGTGAAAATACATATGACTATTTCAAACTCAACATGTAATTGGATTAAAATCCATGTGAACACACTGACATTATTGATAAATCTCATATAGTATAATCTAATCTGATGTGGCCCACAATGTCATATTCACATAAAAGTATGAATACGTGAAAAGTTTTAAACTTTTTAAAAGTGTCACTAATTGGATTGAAATCCACATGAAGACACACTGAGTGAATTAATGAGTAATTTAATCTAATCTAATCTAATCTGGTTGATAATGTCATATTTAGATTAAAGTGTGAATACGTGAAAATACACATTTCCATTTTCTGACCGTTTTAAAACTCAATATGTAATTGGATTAAAAATCAATGAGAACACACTGACATTTATATTGATTAATCTAATCTAATCTGGCCAATAATGCATATTCACATTAAAGTATGAATATGTGAAAATACACATTTCACATTTTCTGACTGTTTAAAACGGTTTAAAACGTGTCACTAACTGGATCAAAATCCATGTGAACACACTGACGGATGTTAATCTAATCTTATCTGATCCATAATGTAATATTCCCATGACACGCATGAGTGTGAAAATTCACATTTCCATTTTCTGAAATTTACTTTAAAACTTGATATGCAACACATCTAACAGATTTGGATTAATTTAGTCAATCTAATCTCATGAAATCTAATCTAGATTAACCATTTTCCCACTCACTCTCCTGCACCAAAGCCCATAGAGAAAATCACTGCTTTTTACATCACATGCTCACAGTTGTTATTGATCCACTGATGCCTCCATCAGTGTTCAGATGTGTTCCTCATGATTCCTGTTTCAAATCCTCTGTTCAGATTAACCTCAGTGACACAAAGTGACCACACGAGGCAGCAGAAGATCAGCAGAGAAGCAGCAGCTCCCTTGTTCTACTGAGCTTAAATCACTCAATTTCTCTATGGGATTTGGTCAAGGAGAGTAAGTGCTTTACAAGGCTTCACAAACCTCAGGTTCCATTAGGGGAAAAATTAATGTACATGACAAATAAAACTGCTTCCTCTCGTCATGTCCAAACGTAAGATGTGTGCAGAAACAGCACCATCTAGTGGACGGAAGCAGGAATACACATACACTCACACAGAGCCTTACTTACTTACTGACACTTCAGTGCACCTCAAACACACGGGGCTTTAGAGTGAAATGAAGCGTGAAAACACACAATGTGCAGGCATGAAAGGGATTTATTGTGTTTTCCTAAAACAAATCCTTCAGCCTAAACAGTCGTCACATGATCGGCAGCACAAAATAAACAAACAAAGAAAAGAAATTAAGACTTGTACTTCAAGCAGCAATAAACCTGAAGCTTTCAGGCAACACATGATTGAGCAGCAGAGGAATTTATTCTCACACTAGCATCACTGTGAGGTCTGAAATCATTCTGGAGTGAATGTTGTTTATGACGACAAACTATCATCAAAATCAAGCATATCTACTAATTAGTATTATTTTGAATTCCTACATTCATCATTTTCAAGGTACGTTTGGAAAATTAATTACAACTTAATTTAATCCACATTTAAAACATTTACACATACAAAATAAAGTAAAAATCAGTTAGTTTGAAGAAAAATCTTCTGCGACCCTTCTGTGGAACTCGAACCACAGTTTAGAGAGACTCAGAGGTTGCTTCGTGGTGGAGTTGGATCATTTATCCGCAGATGACAACTCAGTGCCACAGGTGTTTCAAGGAATTGCTCCCGGGAAATCTACAGATCCAAAAATTCAAAAAAACGGCCACAAAATTGTGTCGAAACTCGATTAAAACAGCTCCGCACGCATAAACGGCATGGAGAAACTGGACGGTCATCATTTATGGTTTGCCAAGGACACTGTAGTTTGTAGTGTAGTGGTCGAGAGTCCACTGTTTGTTGCAACTCTGCAGTTGGACCTTTATTTTGAAAGCACCTTCATGTCATATACATATACTTATATATATATATATATATATATACTGTATATATTTATCAGTGCGGATGTTCGATGCTCTGTGTGAAATGTTCCCCCGTGTAAAGACCATAGTGCAGTGTGTCTTTCTGGGCCGCGGCCCAAGACATTTGCCGGCTGGAGAACCGGGCGGCCCAGTGGCCCCGAGGGTCCACGGTCACCACCCCGCCCAGCGCAGCCACTCTGGACTTCATATAGGCCAGACCCAAATCACTGGCTGCCTCTACAGAGTGACCTGAGTGAGAGCAGGGAGGACAGACAGAATTAAAAGGTTGTAAAATCAGGTGGTTGTGTGGTTGTATGATGTTCCATGTGTCTAGAAAACACACATAAAACTATCTGACACTTCATCTTTGCCGCACCAAAGTCCATAGAGAAAATCAGCGTTTTTACCTCACAGGAACACAGCAGCTGCTGGTCTACTGCCGCCTCCTTTGGTGAGTTTGTGTCACTTGTTAAATCCAAATAAATGATTTTAAACACAGAATTCCTCAAAATAACACATTTGAACTCACATATGGACGCGGCAGTGGATCAAGAACTCCTGTGCAACGTGTGGCAAAATCGCTGATTTTCTCTATGGACTTTGGAGTGGGGGGGACTGAGCGGTTTAACTACTACTATCGCGACTCCAGATTCAACTGTCATCAATATAGTATGATTTCAATGTTTGTGTAGTGGGAGGAAGTGGAGCCTCATCGTCTGTCATTACACTGGTACACCCACTCTCACTGTACCAGACATCTGTACCATCTCTGTGTGCTTTCCACAAACGCTTAACTGTACCAGACACTCTGCAGTACAGTGTATCTGATAAGTTAATCACGTGGCAGCAACTCAGTGCATTTAGGCATGTGAACGTGAACATGACGACATGCTTGTTTGTTAGAATGAGACTTAGGATGCGTTTTTGTGTCCGAAACCAAATTTCCCTGAGAGAATATTGACTGAACCCAACATGCAGACTATTTACAGTTATGGAAAACAAAAGAAGTCCTTGTTACAGCCGGAAACAAGCAACTTTTAGCTCCATAAAGCCAGGGAGAGCTTTAATAGCCTGTGTTTTGTGTTCACAGTCTGGTCGTCAATAGTAAACCCTGGTTCTAAGCAATATGACCAATTTTTACTTGTTATATATCTATTGATGAAATTAATTAAGACCGTATTTTCAATAAAGCAACTTAAATTTGACCCGATGTTTCAAAAAGATAAACTTGAAACCTGACAGAACCCGACAATCATCTCAGGATGTTTGTCCACATGCTTTAGTGGTTGTTATTTCAGAAAAATGCTCATCTGGTGGGATTTTCACACACAACCATCTCTAGAGTTGACAGAGAATGGTCCGAAAAAGGAAAAAAATATCCAGTGAGCATCATTTCTTTACGAGAAACATTACGTGAGGATGACGCCAGAGGTCAGAGGAGATGGTTTAAGAAGATAAGACGGAAACAGAAAGTCAAAGAAGACCGTCCCTGAATGCACAACACTAACTGTCCCACTCTGTCCCTAATAAAGTGGACATTGGTGCTTACTAAAGGAGAGACAGCCTGTGTGTGTGTGTGTGAGACCTTGCTCCATGTGGAAGAGGATGAGTCTCGCCAGAGTGACTTTCATGATGGCCTCTCCGTGGCCTGTAGTCGACACTGCGCCCACATTGTTGTCAGCGTAACCACCACTACCTGAAACACACATTAAAACATTTTAACTTACATTTTGAAAATTCACTTTGAAGCATGAAGTAAACAGAAATGATAGTTGGAAAAAACTAAATGTTTAAGGGATAATTCATGTTTGTGTGTATTTCTTTCATTAATGAGCCATTTTGATGAGAAAGATGCTCTTGAGTGAATGAACAGTGTTGGAAAAGTGAGCACCCTTGAATTTCTTAATGAAATCAGCAGTATAGTAATGCAATTTCAATCTCTTTTATTTATTTTATGGGCAAGGTAACCAAATTCATATGTGGTACTAATAAGTGTGTCAACAAAGGAGCAGGAAAGACATAACATATCATCACAGTATCATCACAACACGGCCAAATTCAATTGATTATTTTATTTCACGAACATAAAATGATAACAGCGGTAATTCTGATCACTTTTAAATTGAGATTTTGAGATTTTGTAAATTACCACTTAAAAAATTAAGTGGTAATTTATCAGTTTAAGTAATGCTGCACGTTTCCTCTTAAATTATGGAATTAGATGTGTGTCAATATTTTTCAAAAAACACTTTTTCACAAAGCAAGCAACACTTTATGAATTGTGCAAACAAAAGTGAACCAAAATACACAAATTGCAAATACAATATCGATTCAATCGTTCAAAAGTATTGCATTTTATGATAAGAATCAGAATCCAGAATCAGAATGATTACATTTATATTTTATTTTCAATTTGTGTATTTTGATTTTGTGGTTCATTTTTGTCCATAAAGTGTTGTTTGACACACATGTATGTTATATTCTGGGATTATAAATAATTGTAAAATCGAATTAGCTCCACCCACTACCATGAAAGATACTCTAAGTCTGAAGGAGCAGACAAATGTGACGTTTTGTGATTTTTCTTCCCTTGACCTGTTCCACATTTCAACACATTGTTGGACACTTTTGTGAACTTTTGACCAGAGAGCCTTCATGGCTGATCGCAGACAAACTCTAATCTGTCCACTGACTCATGACAGTCTCATCACTCATTGACTTTGAGAGTAACAGATTAGAGATGAGCTGACGTGGACAAAAATCCACTTGCCGCTGCTGTTTTCCCGCAGCTGATTATAAACAATGTTGGGATCGATTTCAGACTGTGTCACGCCACTACTCATCCTCTCAAATTACACACTTTAGCCCCCGGGCATGTTCCTCTGCTACATTAGGTTATTAGAGCGTCAGCCGGTCCAGTGCTGTGGATCTGACATGATGGATATCAAGTGCATTTGAATGTACTGTCTGTGAACTGCAGTGAGTTAGAAAATACTCACAAACACAGGTGTATATTAACCAGGTGCTTGGTTACTGACCAACTGGTCAAAGGCCAACAAAGTGAAGAAGACAGGAAACAATAAAACCAGTTGAAGAGGCATCAAACTCGTCTGACCTATGCAGGGTGTGTCGCCAACTCGTCCCTCCATCTTGTTCAGCATTCCACCAGTAGAGGTCGCGCAGGCAATGTTGCCCTCGCTGTCGATCGCCACGGCTCCGACGGTTCCCATCTTTCCCCTGTAACAACAACAACAACACGTAAGGGAACGGAAGGATGTTTGGAAGTCAACTGCTGTGTCCATGTTGAGCTCTCGCTCCGACTTCCAACTTCTGATCAAAATGGAACACAGCATTAATGTGACTTGATCAGTTTTATAAAGGAACCTGGTTACCTACTTACAACTGCAGGGTTCCTACACCTTGGTTGACATCAAATTCAAGGGCTTTCCAGGACCAATTCCCTCAAATTCAAGGACCGAATGTGCTAATACAGCTTAAGCTAATACGACTCCATGTTTGTTCTGCATAGGCTAGTCTACGTACATCAAGCAATGCAGGGCATGAAACAGTAGGTAGTGTCGTAACAAACAAGGGAGACATTTACCTGAATATCAACTTCACTTGTCTTGCACAAAATTTAAAATTCACAAACTTTCAAGGATTTCAAGGACCTGTGGGAACCCTGCGTCATACGCCTTCCCATCCCTCCTAACTGTGAATGACAGTGCTTCACTCTCAGCAGCTTTAAGGATTGTGTCATTACTGAAACACATGCTCATAAGATTGAAGTCGTGTCTCACATTTGGCATTCCACAGGGTTAGCTTCTGGGGCCAAGTTCTTTGTCCAGCGCATGCGTGAATACTCCGTGATGAGGGACTCTTCGGGGACCTCGGGGACACCCATGGCCCGGGCAAACTGACTGGCGCCCTCTGCTGTCAGACATGCATGGCTGGTCTGAACGGAGACAACAAAACTATTAGAAAACTTCCTGTGTATCAGTTGCTGTAAAACCTAGACTACCACCAAATGTATGGTTTCTGCTTTATTACCAGTTCCTTATGTTTGCTTTGAAAACTGTTATCAAAGTTGACACACAAATTAGTTTTAACTCTTTGTATTTACAGCTACAATCTGAAAAGGGAGGCAAATGTGCAAATATGAAATAAAACAAACCGTTGATCAGCTTTTATGACGGAACCATCTCTTTTGACCCAGTTGGGGTTGAACACTTGATCAATTACGACAGTCTTTGGTCCACTATCTATAGATATATTTACCATTTCCTGCATCTACTGCTCAAATCTCACAAGACTATGAAAAGCACGCGGGACTCGACCGCGATAGTGACTGCGAGCTGTTAGCTTCGGCTGAGTCTGCAGATTTGCAAAATTGGTACGGAAACTGGTACAACTCCAAATGAATCAATATTGAAAATGGGATTTGAAGGGAAAAGCTGACGATACAAATATCCAAAGACATACTTTCTGGTAAGAAAAGGCCCCCGAAGTTCCGTGACGCAAGCCTTGTGTGATGTTTAAAGTGATCAACTCTATTCTGAATGCACCACAGATGGGAATTGAGGCCTCCCCTGCTCTGTGTGAGAATTTTCTTCACTACTTCATTGATAAAGTCACTTCTACCAGAGCACTTATTTCACCTCCTGCTTCTGATCCTTTCCCCTGCTCTGCTGTGTTGGACACTTTTGAGATTGTGAATCATCTGAAGCCCTCAGGTTCTCCTGACGATACTGTCCCGCCCAGATTATTTAAGGAGGTTTTTCCCACTATTGGGCCATCATGTCTCACAGTTATTAATTGCAGCCTGTCCTCTGTAGTAGTCCCTGTGCAGCCTTTACTAAAAAACCCTGGACTGGACCCTGCTGTTTTGGCAAATTACAGGCCTATCTCCAAATTGCCTTTCTTCTCTAAAATCTTAGAGAAGAATGTGTATTCCCAGCTCATGGACTTTTTAAATGAATAAAATATTCTTGAGATTTTCCAATCTGGTTTTAAAACATTGCATAGCACAGAAATAGCGCTTTTAAGAGTTTTTAATGACATATTTTTAGCTACTGACTCTGGTCACTGTGTTGTCCTTTGATACAGTGGACCATGAAATCCTGATTGCTCGTTTGGAGCAGTGGGTGGGCATCAGTGGCACAGCACTAGAATGGTTCAGATCCTACTTGTCACATCGGACTTTCTGTGTCAGCCTAGATGACTCTGTGTCCTCCACTGTTCCTCTTTCATATGGGGTCCCACAGGGCTCTGTGCTTGGCCCTCTTTTATTTTCTCTCTATCTTTTACCACTTGGTTCTATTCTCAGGAAACATGGCATTTCTTTTCATTGCTATGCGGATGACAGCCAGATCTATGTCCCCCTCAAAAAGGCTGATTCCTACTCTGTTGACCCACTGCTAAAGTGCTTACATGACATTAAAGCTTGGATGTCTTTAAATTTTCTGAATTTTAATGAAGAAAAGACAGAAGTCATGGTCTTTGGTGGCACTTCTGTGACCCGCCCCCAAGTTGATTTGTCTTCTCTGGCACAGTATCACAAGCCAATTGTGAACAATCTGGGTGTAAAAATTGACTCGGACCTTAAACTTGACAGCCAGATTAAAGCTGTGGTGAAATGTAGCTTTTTCCAGTTAAGGCAGCTGGCAAAAATTAAACCAATCCTTCAGAGACAGCAATTTCAGACAGTAATCCACGCCTTTGTGACCACTAGGCTGGATTACTGTAATGCACTTTATATGGGGGTTAGCGGGTCCTCCATTGCGCGCCTTTAACTTGTACAAAATGCTGCTGCACGTCTTTTAACTGGCACACGCAAGTATGAGCACATCTCACCTATTTTAGCTTCACTCCACTGGCTGCCTGTACATTTTAGGATTCATTTTAAAATTCTTTTATTTGCTTTTAAAGCCTTAAATGGCTTTGCCCCACTGTACCTCTCTGAGCTGCTGCACCCCTACATGCCCAGCCGATTTCTCAGGTCAGCTGACCAACTGCTCCTGACAGTGCCTAAAGCCAGGCTTAAACTCAGAGGGAACCGAGCATTTGCCATTGCAGCTCCAAAGCTTTGGAATGGTCTGCCGCTGCACATTAGATAGGCTTCCTCTGTCTCATTTTAAAACTCTTCTTAAAACTCACCTCTTTTCTTTGGCTTTTAACACCACGTAGTGTTGATTTAATGTGTTTTTATGTGACTGTATTTGTTTTATGTGTACACATGCATATTATTTCAATGTATTTATTCATTTATTTTATCCCTGTTTTATTCTTTGTACAGCACTTTGGAAACCTTGTGTTTGTTTAAACTTGTGCTATATAAATAAAGTGGATTGGATTGGATTGGAATAATTGAACCTGCTCACACGTTCAGTACACACCTTGTCCATAACCAGTCTTGCTAGCTGAACAGGGTTGGCAATGTTGCGTACAGCAGACACTGCGCCGCTTCCCAGTGTTTTACCCTCCATCACGATGGCGTCCATTTCCACCTCCCCTTTAGCGTTCAACACAGACCCGCGCCCTGAAAACGTGATTGGAGAAAACAACATGATAATGTCCTGCTTCTGGGGACTAAGGTCTGGGAACATCCACGTCGGATGTTTGTGGACAACTGAGAAACACTAAGACTAAAACTAAGAATTTGCAAACAATAAAAACTTGTAGAAAACTAGCAAACCCATCTAAAACTACTGTCCTACTTCGGGATGGCTGGGATGTTTGTGGACAACTGGGAATCAGAGAATGCAAACAAAAAAAGCTTCGCAAACTTTCGGCACAACATATCTCTAGTGACGTCGTCCGTCCATCTGTTCTTCTCAAAGTCTGTAAAACTACATTCTGCTTTGACTTTACCTGCATTGAATGAAGGATTATCCTCCATCTGTGTCACAGCCTCCACCACAGCATCCATGCTGCTGCCTCCTCCCCGCAGGATGGTGTAGGCTGCTCGCACTGCGGTACACACGCCTAGTGTGGACTGTTCAGTGCGCTGCTTCGGGATTTGACCCGCCCCTCCGTGGACCACCACCACTGGCAACATGCCGATCACCTAATATATATACAGTATTTTCAATAAAAATAATCTATCAACTATAATATTAAATCCATCCATCCATGGATGAAAAAAATCTAATTTCCAACAAGAAAATGGGTAATTTGTAATAATTGGCCGATTAATAAATGATAGTTTCCAATGCTGATTATTAAAATATGGTGAATGGCAAATATCGGCCAGATAAATCACCTCTTTGCCCAGTTAATTACCTCCAGTCCCTAGGGGTGGGAATCGCGACAATAAGATATTATCACATATATAACTGTTCCAGTGAGGGTGAGCACTTGGCACCATCTAGTGGTATTTGGTGTCTCAAAAGCGATATAATATCGCCACCCAAAATATCATAATATTTCACAATATTTTCATGAAAGAAAATGTATAAACTATTAAATAGATCAAACTAGTCACCAAAAAACGAAGAAAGCAACATTTTGGGTGTAAAAATAAGGTTTTAGTGAAGCACGATTGTTATTATTGGCCAATGTCAATGCCTCTTATCAACTAGCGACAAATATAGGCCTGATGAATTGGCCCAAAAGATTTATTGGTCTATTTACAGTGAAAATTTCACAAGCCACATTACTGACAAAATATTTCCAAACTATCTTGTCCCAGTCAAACTCTGAACAACTACTTAATGAATTCATCTCCTAAAGGTTAGACAAGTGTAATGCCCTTCTGCAAGACTTCCAAAAAGGACTAATTGATCCAAAAGGCTGCAGCCAGAGAAGGAAAGGCTCAATAACATTTTTTGTGTACGACACCCAAATCAATATCACAGCCAATAGTATCTATCAATGTCCATTATCAGTCCAATACAGTTGTTTTACATCTTACAACTAAACTGTATATATTCTGGCAACTTAATGTCTATACTGTACATTCTATTTCAACGTTTTAAAGTCTTATTATTAATATTTTTTCTATATTACATATACTTTCACAAACTGTAGACATGCATGTTTTATACATTTACCTTTATCTTTACTGTCTTTGCTGCTAATTATGGTTCAATAAACAAGAAATTCCTAAAACATGACGTTTAAAATCCTGCTGCTGCTTTTTATTTATATTAGCGTTTTATGTGTCCATAGTAAAGTTTTAATGGGATATTTATCTGTTTTTTTGATCATATTTGATTTTACATGTTTCCGTTTTTCATATAAGAGTCGTGTGTGTGTTTGTGAGAGATATTGACACTTCTCTGATGCCAGGTGACAAAAACAATCAAGCGTGTGTATATATATATACACATATATGTTCGTACATATGTACGTATACATAATAATACTTAAATTAAAACAAACATAATTTGAATTTATATGAAGCAAATGCAACAAGTGCTCACGTGCCCGCTAAAGTGCGACGTCAGCGCTGTTTGCTAATTCTGCTCCAGATTTACAAATAAAATACAAATTTTCACTTAGAGCGGTTCGTCACTAATGTCGGTGTTTACTTACTGTGGAGAAAGTCCAGTGTCATAAAGCGACGCGAACGTGTGTAGTTTTTAGTGTTAAGGGAGAAAGAATTCAGTGCGGAAGCTAAGCAGTCCCGTGTCTGTTAGCGACACAGAGGTGAAGCAGCACTTCCGGGATATGACGTTTTTTTCCAAAATAAAAGTTTCAATCTTTTTTTTAAATAAAAAACTAAATATTTAGATGATTTATATATATATTTTTAAAAGAATGGAAAGTGTTTCAAATTTAACTGAACTTTATAAATATAAAGGAACCCATTTTACTTAAACACATATTAGGAATCCAGATATTATTATACATTAGAATTTAACATAAAATATAATAATAACAATAATAATAATAATACTAATAACAATAATAATAATAATAATAATAATAATAATACTCATAATTCCAACATAAATAATATATTATAATATAATTAAGCGTGTGTGCAGTGTGGGTAGTTTACACACTATACATATTCCTACAAGGCCCACAATGCACCTGGGAGGAACCCAACGTCATTTATTACGTGTGTGAGTGTGTGTGTTGGTTATATAGGGTGGCGTGACCGCGCTTGCGAGAGGCGAGAGGAGCCCCCCATTCTCAAATGAGGGCTGCGCGCTCCCGCCACAAGAGAGCAAGTGAGCGCGCTTGAGGGGCTGCGGTCCCATTGACGGTTCCGTCTCCCTGACAGCAGCTTCAGCATCAGCATCAGCATCATCAGCATCAGCATCATCGGCATCAGCAGCAGCGGCAGCGGCAGCGGCAGCAGCAGCGGGGCTGGAAAACAAGAAGAAGAAGAAGAAGAAGAAGGAGAAGAAGAAGAAGGAGAAGAAGAAGAAGAAGAAGTCGCCGCCGCCTCGCCCCGCAGCGACTCGGAGAACCGACACCGGACCGAGCGGAGACTTGACCCCCCCTCCTCACACACACACACACACACACACACACTCAAACACACACACTCAAACACACACACACACACACCTTCCACCTCCACCCTCCTCCGCTCTCCTCCTGGCCGAAGCAAGCGAAGCCAGATCTCTCCCCCCTTCATCCCTGCACCGACAGCCGGTGATATGGGCTCCCCGTGAAGCGGAGGTGGTGGAGGGGAGAAGCGGGCGGGCGGGCGGTGGGAGGGGGGTGGGGGGAGAAGACAGCTGAAAAAACGGCGAACCGGGAGACCACTACCATCACCACCACCACCACCGCCGCCGCCGCCGCCACCTCCATCACCATCACCGCTGCTACTACTACCACCACTACTACTACTACCGCCGCAGCGAACGCGGACATTGCCGCCTCTGCCGCCGCCCTGGCTGCCCCCCGACACAGCCATGGGATCTCTGCATCATCAGTCCCTCCAACCGTGGGCCATGTCGTGATCCGTGGGCTCAGCCAGCGGGTTTTCTCTCCGTGATCCCGAGGAGGAGGAGGAGGCAGAGGAGGAGGAGGAGGAAGAGGACGAGAGGAGAGGAAAGGAGGGAAGGTGGTGGTGGTGGGGAAGATGTTCGCCTCGGTGGGCCCTCGGGGCGGCCCGCGCCCAGCGGTCCCCGCAGCCATCCCGGAGCCGGACCTGAGCCATCTGACGGAGGACGAGAGGAAGATCATCATGGCTGTGCTGGCTCGGCAACGAGAGGAGGAGGCGAAGGAGGAGGCCATGTTAAAGTAAGAGAGAGTGATGGAGAGAGAGAGAGTACAGAGTGTGTAAGAAGCAAAGATTGAGTAAGAGAGAGAGAGAGAGAGAGAGAGACTGGGCCTGGACTCAGGTCTGAACTCCATCCTGCACCTGCACCTCCTGAGTCCCTGATGTTCCAGCATCAGGTCTTCTTCACTCCACTCTATCTGATCAATGCATGTGTGTATGTGAGTGTGTGTGTGTACATCCTGCAGGCCCCTCACTCGCTCACCAGCACAGTTAGTCCAGGACAAACCGCAGCGTCAAAAGACGACAACCATCTGCGATGCTGCCGCCTCAGAGTGTCACGAGAAACAAGTTTCGCTCACTCACACACACACACTGCATCACAGAGCAACCATCATGTATGTTCTGGAGTTAACTTCCTGACCAGCAGGTGGCGGTATAGTCCGTATTCATCACACAAAAACGCAGCAAAAGCAGGAAAGTTATTCGGTGGCAGCGCATTCAAACTTGTAATGTCTCGGGACTTGTGAGTGTCTTCGGCCGTGATGCAACAAACGACAAATGTTGTAGACGTCTTTGTGAATGAAAAAAAGTTAGAATTAGTGACATCTAGCGGTGTGACAGCAGATCGCAAGAAATGGAGGAGGGACTCAAACACTTCAGGGTGCTACAGTGGCCCTCACATACTGGAACAGGCTTTCATCGATGTCGGGGTTTATGCATTGCGTTTTATTTGTGGAGTTAGCTTTTACTTCAAAACAAGAAAATAGTTGATCCTTTCGGGCTGTGGCACAAGATGACTGCCTCTGTAAAGCAATGCCCCGGCCTAAGGTAGGGAAGGACGTTCTGAAAAAGTTTGAGCCTCTTGTCGTTTGTCGTAAGTCGTTCGTTCACTTTGTCATTGTTAGGGCTGGGAATCACTGGGTATCTCACAATACGATACGCGATATACGTTCCACGATACCAATAAAATCACGATACAATGATGCTGTGATGATTACTATATTGCAACAACAATCATATAGCGGTACATCACGATATCTGTCTAACTGAAGAAAACAAAACATCCATGAAAAGTTCACAACATAGAGAACAAAGAGCATGGAGCATCTCTTAACGTAGCTTCCTCCGCCGTTATCCCGCCTTCTACGGCTAGGTAGAAGATTTGTTGCGTGTGCCAAAAGCGATGTTGCGTCAAACTTGCAAGTAACAATATTTTTCTATATAATATGTGCGACAAAGTCTTCGTGATGACCAGTCGCCATCGAGACGTTCCAACATCACCGATGTCCTGACATCGTGACAGCGTCATTGTTTCAGGAATGTAGGACCGAAGTACGGTTGTGGTATCTGTTCACGAGGAATGCTGGGAAACTTCTTCTACTTCTTTTTAGGTGGCAACAATTTGAACTTCAGAATCTCCTCAAGAAAGGGAACTGTGCTAGAAGTGGACTTAAACCAATGACGATAGAGAAGCAATGTCTGGCAGTTTTTGTATATCATTGCTGCTTTCAGGGACTTCCTTTACGGACCACAAAGTCATTAGACACCATTAGTATATATCATTAGTATAGATGGTGGATGTATACTAATATATATATATATATATATATATATATATTAGTATATATGGTGGAATTACAAAGGATTTCTGATGCAATTGACGCAAAAAGGACACATCGTGGAGTTGGGTAGCTTCTGGCACTGCAAAACATACATTAACTATTCAAAAGATCTGACCCATGAAATAGAACACAGAAGAAAGAGTTATACAATAAATCAACACAAATACCCCTAAAAAAACAACTATGCAGTTAAGTTAAAAACTTAAAAATACAGTTTTAATTTTAGTGTCTTAACTGATCATTAAGAGTTAGCCACTTGTTTGTCTAGTTGCACGACTTTTCTGAGTTTTCAGAGACAATGGAATAACTACGGTGGCCCAGAAGGCTCAATATGAAAACAAAAGCTCCAACACGAAGATAGGACTGGGAACAGATTTTTCATCACAATATACTATTTTTATGATCATTCAACATCAATATATGTATATCATGATATAACTTATGTCTTACTATTTTTAGTATATGTATCCCGTTATTAGCGATATATGTGGATATAAAGCTACACACAGGTTGTTTCTCTGGACTCATGAGAAGTTTTTTGAGATGTTTGGGCTTTACAGTTATTACCTGTCATTTCAGATAATACTTGCTTTATTTCTTTGGCTCTTTAATGTTAAATGAAGGATATTTATGTGTGTTAGAGACCATGAAATTGCCTATAAATATGGGCAAATTCTGCTAGAACACACATAATTAGGCTTAAAATGTAAAAAAAAAAAAGTGTAATCAAGTGACTTTTCTTTATTTATATTTAGTATATTTCACAAATGTACCCATTTTTTTAAAACATGCAAGAGATACCCAGATACAGACACAAGATCTAAAATTTAACACCACATATATTTTTTGACAGCCCTCCCCATCATGAGCAGCACCAAAAAAAAATAAATAACTCGTCTCGCTAACGTCACGACAACCATTCACACCAAATCCTGCCTGTGAGGTGGGAGGGTGAGGATGGTGGGAGGTGGTGGAGGGGGGGAGATATTAAGGACAGAATTCATTGATGGATGCAGCAGGAAGCTGCTGCTACTGCTGCAGCTGAAGCCTGGCTTCAGAATAGTAAAAGTAAAAAACCCTCCTCCCTGTTGGCTTTTATCTGTGCAGCATCCATCTCAACAGCTGCCGTTCGCAGCTCTGGGGTGCGGTTGAGCCTTTTTTTCTTTTTTTTTCTTCCTCCCCAGCCTTATATACACTGTATGTAGGCCAGTGCTCTCTCGCAACACACATCACACAGGCTGTTATGGAACCAGTAGGCCTATATAACACGAGGGGAGGGCTGGGGGGGAGAAAGGTGCCTGCTGTATAATGTCATTTCGAATCAGGAGTGACTTATATTCACCCCCGCTGCACTGCACAGGCATGGACTTCCACCAGAATTGCAGCAATCAGCCACACATCCATCCATCCATCCATCCATCCATCCACGCCACTTTCCCTCCATACAAACAGAAAATGCGTGTTGTGTCGAAACGAAGAAGGCCTTCCAACACTCCCACAACCCCCCTCCACCCTTTACATTTTCCGCCTGGTCGTCTGCACGGAGCTGAGTGCATATAGAGTGGCAGCAGTTAGAAAGATATAGTGCGACCCACCTAAGCAAGGCACTCCTCGAGCCTTACGTCCCTGTTCTATTTTAAGACCTCGGCGTGTGCACTGATAGCACGGCACTGGAAACGGGGAATATCGATTCATTGCATCTAAAAGAAGGAAACATCCAATATATGCAGCATTATACTGTATACATACTGTATATATATCTGTATATATACTGTACATATACATATACATATATATATATGCATATACTGTCAAGTCAACTGTCAGCACATATGTGACCTCAGCACTGATTCCTGTCATCAGTGCTTTGATGGGTGTATGTGTGTGTATTAAAGGCTGCACTGGTTGAGTATAATCCATGCATTTTGAATGTACTCTCAGTACAGTTGCAGCGTGGGCTGCAAACAAAAGCAAGGCAAATGAACATTTTACACCACAGTGCTGTAAAAATGTGGTAGTAGTAGAGCAATAATGTTGCAATCGGGAAGGCATGTGAGGCAGGGTTCTTACGGGTCCTTGAAAGTTTTTGAATTTGAAAATATCACCCTAAATAGACATGGTCATTGAAAGTTCTTGGATTTTGTGCAAGAAAGAAGTGAAGTTGATATTTAGGTAAATGTCTACCTTGTTTGTTACGACGCCACCAACTGTTTCATACCCTGCATTCCACACCGAGTCGTAATTACTAGCAGTGTTGTGGACACTGTCCATTGTCTCTCCGACCGCTGACGCGAGATTCCGTGAAGAGCAATTTTTTTACGTGATGCCTGTTAAATGAAAATTCCAAGATCTCTGGAAAATTACAAAGACAGACTTTGTCCAAGGACAATCAATAAAAGTGGACACCATGGGCAAAGCGGCTCTCACAAGTTACCCTCCCATCTTAAGCTGTGTCAGCACATTCGGTCCTTGAATTTGAGGGAATTGGTCTTGGAAAGTCCTTACATTTGATGTCAACCAAGCTGTGGTAACCCTAAACTGGGTAACGAAAATTCAGATTAAACATTGACTGTCTTGCTTAAAACAACCGTTATCCCATACAAATTTCAAATCGATGCCAGCGAACAATTTTCCCGTTTGCTAGAAGATTTAACACGATTCCAAAATTGTGGTAAATAGACGGCTTAAACTGCTTTGAATTCATGTAAATTGTTGTTACTGATGTATTAATACACATAAATGTTGCATGTTACATAATCTGCAGACATTCAATAATGTACACTTTTATCAAGGAAGGTATATCAGTTGTTATGAAGACCATAAAATGTTGTGTTCTTTGCAATTTAAATGCACTCTCTCACCTTTAAGGTAAATCCGAGAAGAAGCAATATGTTCCTTCTTAGGCAGCCTTTGAGTTCCTCCATTTTCACCTCACATTTTTAAAAGCCCTCTTCGCCATCAGTGTTGCCCTCATACTCATACGCTGCCTTGATCTTATGGCGTGTGTTTCTCTCGACACCCAAGACTTTGTGAGACCTCCTGATTCTGAGGACTCCAGGTTGGCGTCCTTGATCTTGCAAGGCTGGTTTTCCACTAACAGACAGTTACAAGACAATTAACTATCACAATGACTCTGTCGCGGTGAAGTTAGGGCAGGTCTATTTCTGGTTGTGCTGGTGGTAGCTATCAGAGTTTAATAGAGCAGTGTCTATCATGGCTAACTATGTAGCAAAAGTTGCTAAAGGGATGATGATGGGATGTCCACCATTGTTGGGTGCAAATGGTTGTTCTTCCTGTTAGTAATGTTCTTTTGTGTGACAGTTTTGGCTGTGTTGTGTTGACTGTGGTGTGATCGGGTAGCACCTGGCCTAAAGGTATCATCCTGAACGTTGCTGTGGGAGTTGAGTGAGTGCTATTTACAGTTTGATTTCCTATATGGACTTTGACACGGGGGGAGTGAGTGTCTTACAAAGTTAAACAAACTTCAGTTTTCTGTTGGAAAAAACTGTCTAACTGATTATGAGATTACGTGGGTAACATATTGTTAGCATAGATACATTTCAGGTGAGCCTTTAGTTGAGTGGCTTAAATCTAGGGACGCACCGATACCACTTTATTCTGAGAGAGTACAAACAAGCACAATTACTTAAATTTGAGTACTTACCAATACCAAGTATTGAGTACATAATAATAACATTACAGCAAACTCATTTTATTTCCCTGAGTGAGGCCAATTCCTTTGTATTTGCTGTTTAGATTTACACTGATTAACGTCGTTTGTAATGGAACACCACATTTTTAGGGGGAGGAACAGATAGACTTGAATTAGATTTAAATGAATCATACTTATTATTTAAGTGGCAAAATCCTTTTGCTGTGCGTCGTGACTTGTATTGAAGGAGCAACTTTTTTGCCTTCTCCTCCTCTTGACAGTCAAGCAGAGCACAGGTTACAGTCCTGCTCTACTTTTGTCGTCCGTTGCTTATCTGAGAGTATTTCCAAACTGCTGACGTTGTGAAACATGCACTTATCGCCACACACCTGCTCGGCTCACTTGAAAAAATACGTAAAGTGGTATTGGGGTAGGTTTTTTACGAATTGGTTGTCGGTAAATCCATACTTAAATCAATTTTTTCCTCTTTTTGTCCCTGCTGGCAGCTGTGTTTTCACTGAGGACAAACATGCTCGTCTTATGGAGGTTCTAGGTGCAGGTGGTGGACGCTTCAGAAACCCTGTATTATCTTTTTAATTGTTATGAAGTAAGAAGTCTCATTTATTTCTCTTGGACTACACTGTAAACAAATGTCCATTCAAACCATTGTCAAATTATAGTTCTCACTAGGGGTTTTTCAAAATATTGATTTGGTCATATATTGTCATCCTTCTCCGTGCAATACGATAATCGATATTCCGTGGCTAATATTGATCTTCGATTAACAAATTAAGACGCTCTAAAGTCTCCATTAAACTTGGGGCGGAAGTTACCTGGCCAAAGAAGAGGGAGCTTACAGCTGGATAATAGTGGAGAAAGCTATGCTAAATTTCTATTATCAAAGAATCGTTGTATCATGATACGTGGACCATGTATCACGTACAGTATCGTATCCTGAGGTTCCCCGTGACTCCCACACCTAGTTCCCACAATGCTAATTGAGTCTATCAGCTCCACAGGACTCGGGAAGTGAGGCAAGAAGGAAGCACAACATTGCATTAGTAAAGCGAGACAACTGCGACTGTTTGGAGGAAGACTGAAAAAACCAAGACGGGCCCACGAAGCGTTTCAAAAAAGTGGATTCTACTGCTTAAAAAAACCTGGGCGTTCTGCAGTTTGATGGGATTATTGCCTCTAGCAATTATTTAGCTGAGGGTTGAGGATGGTGTGAGACTGAGCTTTAAGTGTTCATTGTAAGTGGAAGTGTGGTCGTGAAGAAAATTAACGGAATGGAAACATCCAAGAGGACGTTAAAGGAAGATTTTTGGTGCTAACAGCAGCTTCCTAACTTTGTGTGTTTCAGAGAAGAAAAGCCTATCCAAGCACGAACGGTGAACCTGGTGGGGCAGAAGAAACCTCCACAGCAAAATGACGTCAGGTGAGTGGCAGCGGCGCCGTTCAACCACAGACCTCAGAACACAGCTCGTCGCTGAATGTTTTTTTTTCCTGCTGCGTCTCTTTGACGTCACTGCGTTCCCGTGGCCTGTAACAACCTCCCAAGAACAGACAGCCTTGTCTCGCCTTACATTGCTTTTGTTGTGAAATCCATTTCACACTTAGGATGAGTCAACTGTATATATGATGAACCTCCATTCTGGAGGTGCCATAACTGAGTCACTCATTATACGTGGAATCGCAATGGAGAGACAACTTATTTAGATTTGAAATATTGGTAATTTTTTTGTTCCTGAAAGCACAGCACAGGTTAGCGGATAATAGCAGTGTAAAGATGGACAGGAGCAGCAGCCTGATAAATCTAGTCCACATCCTGTTGAGTCATCAAAGAGCAGCTGATGTTGTGGTCCTCCTCCGAAGCTTGGACGTCTCCGGCTGGAATCAGAATGTTCGGTGCGTCTCACAGTTTGCTCAGCTCTGCTGCCAAGCTGTTTGCCGTCTGGAAGACCGACTGCCATCACACATTCTGTTCATCCTGCTCTTGATATGTCTGAAATCTCACGTGTCTTTTAAGAAACATTCCTTAAGCAGAGTATTTGAGGCAAAATTCTTCTGGAAGGGTTGTTGGTGGTGAGTGTGAGATGCACAACACAATGGATGTTGCAAGAACAGTTTAAAACCAAAGCTTGAAATAAGGATTGTGAGGGTTATTATAGTTGTATGATGGTATTTTGAGGTTTTATTAAGATGATGTTGATGATGATGACCCAACCACATTTGTAGCCATGAGATGAGTCATATGTATGTAGAAATGTAAATAAGTCCTGTCATTTTGGTTCAACAGATGTGAGTACTCCATTTTAGTGTGTTAACTTTGTGGCGTAGTGTTTAATTCTAGACAGGCAGAAACAGATCTTTGGAAACATTTGCTTCCTGATTAGCTCTTATCAGCCTCTACTTCATGCTGAATTGCTGTGAATTAAAAGTGGTGTCTCACTGGCATCTACTAACAGCTGAGAACCAGGACCAGAATGGGACATGACAATATGAATTTTAGTTGTCAGGAAACAATATTCATGACAAGTTCTGAGTTTTCTGAAAGCTCTTGAATGATCCAACAGTGTAGCAGAAAGTAGTTCAAAGACTCCAGTCTAGCTGAAGGCCACTTTCTAGTTTTACTTCCAGAGAAATCCCTTTTCTGGTCTTTTTCATGCTGTGTGATCACATTTGTTTGGCATGTAAATGAAAATATCATCATGTTTCAGTTCTGAATACAACAGCTCTTACTGTATTTTTATCTAAACCTGTCAGTCACTGTAACTAGCATCAGAGCTAGCATCAGAGCTTGCAGTTTGCTAATGAATATTGTAGCTAAAATCATACCTCACAGCTTGCTAACTAATCATCATAGCTAACATCACAGATTGCAGCCTGCTAACTAATAATAAGCTTGCAGTTTACTAATGAGTATTGTAGCTAACATCATACCTGACAGGTTGCTCGCTAACTAGCATCATAGCTTGTTAACGAATATTGTAGCTAGCATCACCTCATAGCTTGTAGAGTTCTCAACGGGTTCAGTCTAAAAAAATATGCAAATGGAGGGGGACAAATATCCAACTCTGCATCTTGTGCTGCTATGGGCAGAACCACTCAGACATCACTGCCAGCAGGTTCGGGGGACATTTCCTACTGGTGTGTCAGGCCAGGTCGGGTTGTAATTTTCAGGCCTACTGAGACCTCTAATAGGTTGGTAACTAATATCATAGTTAACACCAGAACTTGCGACTTGCTAACTAACGTTGAAGCTATCATATGTGTAGCTTGGTAATTAATATCATAGCTAACACCATACCTCACACCTCGATAAATAACATCACAGCTAACATTATAACCCCATAGCTCGGTAACAAATATCATAGCTAACACCAGAGCTTGAGGCTTGCTAACATTGTCGCTTACATCATACCTCGCAGGTTGCTTGCTAAATAACATCATGGTTAACCTTATAACCTCACAGCTTGCAAACTCACGTTGTAGCTAACATCTTACTTGCCAAATAACATCATGGCTAACATTATAAGCTCACACATCGCTAAATAATATCATAGCTAACATAAGCTCACACATCGCTAAATAATATCATAGCTAACATAAGCTCACAGCTTGCTAAATAACATCATAGTTAACATAAGCTCATAGCTTGCTTAAGAACATCATAGCTAACATTATAAGCTCACAGCTTGCTTAATAAAATCATGCGTTGGTCAGAGTTTAGCTTTAGCTGAAAGAATTCTTCCCATCTCATCTCTAATTAGTGTGGATTGGATGCTTGTGTTAGTCAGGAGTGATTCCTGTTAATGGCTCCACTCAGTCATCATCTTTCTTTGCGCTCTGTGTGTGTGTGTGTGTGTTAAGTCTGGTTATGTGATCAGTGGTTGTTAATAGAGGCTTGAATTGCCAACATTACTTGACTGGGACTGTTGTTTTAGCTGTCTTTGATGTTGCAGGAGCTCCCGCTGACTTATTTGCACGTCAAAATGCAGTCACTTCCTCTTGCTTCCACTCACTGTGACTCTCCCGTAGCCTGTAATGTGTTTTTATCCACTGCACAATGATCAAAGGATAAAGCTTGTTTATGTTCTTTCCATGTGTTCCCTGTATGTGTGTGTGTGCATTAGTAGGATCAGAGAATGAGGTTGGATTACAGAGTAATTCAGCTGGAGCACATCTGACTGTCTGAGGAATCCCACTGCAACCCCCCCCTTATAACATTATACAATCTGTGCCTTTCCGGTCAGTATTCCCCACATTATTCACCAAACATTACAGTCAGTAATCTTCTGAGCTGGAACAGAGATAATGTGATACCACTGGCCTATAAGTGTTTGGTTTGTCCATCCTGGTCTACTGTAAAATAGGAATAGGAATTCCAGGGAAACACAGAATACTATAGGATTCTTGATACATGGCCCACAATGTGGATAATAAAGTGATTCCTGCGATAATTGATATGATGCACAATTATCATCGGCATTGATGCAAGAGAAAAAAACAGATTTGAGCCTCTCAACAAAAGGCTGGAAGTCTAAAAATACACCAACACCCGACACCAAACTCCATAGAGAAAACAAGCAATTTTACATCATCACACTTATGGAGTTGTTGATCTACTGCTGCCTCCGTCAGTGAGTTAAAATGTGTTATTTTGTGACTTCGGCATTTCAGAATCCTTTGTTAGGATTTACCAACATGACACAAACTTAGCAAATGAGGCAGGAATAGACATAGCACACCACAGCAGCTCCTGTGTCCCCATGAGCTACAAATGGACTTTGGTGTGGGAGATTGAGTGGTTTATAAACTTTAAGCCTTTTGTTAAGTGGCTAAAATCTGTTTTCCTGGTGCCCTTCCTCTTTCCCTTCAAGTCCGTGTTTATTTATGTTGCATGATTTTTAGAGTGAGAGGTAAATACTAAAGCCACAATTTTGTATCTCATGACACATAATGTGTTAATTAACTTGTCCACCGTGACCGTTTCCTTGCCGACCACTCGTGTCCGCACACTGGACCTCATTCCTCTGCAAAGGCACTGTGGATGCGCCGCAGTGTGAGATGTTTACACTTCACATCACTGAGTGTGATTGGCCAGGTGTCCCCTGATAGCAGGGTACCATGGCGATGGCCCAGCAGTCCCATAATAACCTCAGTGAGTCCTGAGATTGGCGAGGAGTCATTTCCTCACTTCCTTTAGGGATTGGCTGTCATCCTGGTCTTCCCATGAGTCCGCGCTCCAGCGGGGGGAGCGGGCAGGGACTCGACACACTCACTTACATTTGTGCTTGAGTGTCAGAGTTTCATCTTTATTCAACTAGACGTAGAATGAGCCTCACACTGTATACATTGAATTGTTTTAGTACTGGATCTTGAGACCAATTCAGGTTTTTATTAGGTATAAGTCAAGAAACAACAGATAATCAGATATTACTACACTAAATGAAGTAAATTAATTATCCTTACTTACTTATAATATTGCATCGTGACTTAAAGATTGTGATAAATATTGAATGTCGACTCATCATAAGTATAATTTTTATTATTTTACAACATTTTAAATTCTTTCATATGTTCTATCTTGTCGTTTCATATGTTCTTACTGCTATTTACTCGTCTGTTGTCGCTTTGTATTTTTGACTTAATAAAGCTTGTATGTAATTATACGATGCCAATTTCCGCAGTACCAGAAATGACTCAAAAATTGCTCACACCGTCATATAAGTCATTGGCACATATGCAAATCTGCGCGCTATAATCTGGTAGCACATCTACACACATTTAAAGTCTATTTGCTTCACTAAGATGAATCTACAATCATCCTTTTTCCTGGAAATCAGCAGTTTTTTTCCAAAACAGTCGTCGTGCTGTCAGACCACAGTGGCAAATGCTTTTTGCAAGTGATTCCTGCTAATGCAGCTTTATCCTGAGCTCAACAATATTCCAGGTTCCACATGCCAGATTTGAGTTTTCAGTTACAGTAATGTGGCCATTTTACTAGATTTATTTAGTCGGGAAGTTGCTGGTTTAAAACCATAAAATGTAAGCCACTGTTGTTTATGCCCAGATTTATGTATTTGTCTTCCCTCTCAATCACGGCTGCCAAAGTAGATAACGTAAGAAGTTTCTGAGGTCATGAATAAATGTCGTGTTTATAACGTGACTGCCAATCAGAGCCGTAAATCCTGTGATTTTTGCCGAGTCATTTGACCGAGGCGTGAAAGCAGATTTTAGCCGTTTTTCCCATTGTAGACAAAAGCCAGATGTTAGCGGGTGTTAGTGGGTTTTTATGTTTGTTTGTTTTTTGACGAGTGAAAACAGATTTACTGACCAGGTACAAAGCCAACACAGGCAGATACCGAACAAATCAGACCTTGTTTTCTGCCCCATTGAACGTCTGCCACCGTGGACGAACGTGCCAGTGGGGAGCAATGATTCAAAAGATATTGAACCGTTTTCTTGACATGTATTCATTCTGATAATTGATGTACGTTGTGATACATCTGAGAAAGAGCCTCCCCCCTCAAACTGCTGCAGGGCAAGGACATTTATGTCTTGACAAATTCAAACAATATTTTGAATATCAGGATTAGAATTGTCCCCCTTTTTCCTTTTCTTCTTTGCTTTAAATTAACAATTGTTTGGATTTTGTAGCTTTAGAATGACGGTGCACTGCATTAAGGGCCACAACTCAACTGGAATTGATGATGTTCTTGAATGTAATGTTTTGTTTGGTTCTCAAACCTTTCCAAATTTTTCCGGTTTAACATTTTCTTTGTTATATGGAGCAAAGAAAACAGAAAATATTCACATTTAAGAAGCTGAGAAACTTGTTTTAATAATGAAAAAAACACTCAAACCGATTAATCGATTGTCAAAATAGTTGACGATTAATTCAGTAACCGATTAATAAGCGATTGATCCAATAATTGCTGCAGCTCTAGTTCCATTTACATCGGAAGTTGGAACCGGAAGTGGCGTCACCTCCGTTTTGAGAACTCATTAAAGATTATGGATGCAAACATGGATAAAAAAAGTTGCATTGTTTTTACTATTGACACATGTGGCAGCCATGAAATCTGCATTTACGCGACTTTCCGAGTTGGAACGTCGCCCTAAAACCCCTTCAAATCCAGGCATTGAAGGGGGCATTCCAGGTGAAACCCAATTAACTTGGAAATTCCGACTTGTGACTACAACTGGAACGTACCATAAACCTTTAATATGCACTAAATGTAAGGGCCTTGTGTTATGGAGACCGCCATTTTGCGCAAAACCTATCACAGAGTCATCCGGTACCCACAAGCAAATGCTGATTTAACACATTCCTATTGTGATAATATTATATTATGACTTAAATATCGTGATAAATATCGTATTGTGTCTTAAATATTTGCGATAAATATCGTATTGTGACATAAATATCGTATTGCAACTTGAATATTGTGATAATATCTTGTTGTGTCTTAAATATTGTGACAATATTATATTGTGACTTAAATATTGCGATAAATATTGTATTGTTACTTAAATATCGTTATAAATATTCTGACTTGTGACTACAACTGGAACGTGTCATAAACCTTTAATACTCACTTTAGGCAAGGGCCTTGCTTTATGGAGACCGCTATCTTGGTAGAAGCTCATAACGCTGTCCCTAGTTTAATAAAAATAAGTTTAGCACAAAAAAAATACCTGGCTAATAACTATGCTAATTGTTGGTAAATGATTGTGCGTCATCTTGCAATTGGAGCCGATTAAAAAACAGTCATCAGGTACCCGCAAGCGAATGCTGATTTAACACATTCCCAGTGTTGGAAAAACCCATTTAATCCCAGGATTAAAGTGTGTTTTTTCTTTTTTTTTCTCTTGACCGGTGGGAATGAGGTATCACACACCGGTCCTTTAAGAGTGGGGATGTCACCATTCACTCCCACTCACCCTCAGACTGACTGTGTGTGGGTAAACGACGAGTGTGTGAACATGAATTTTGTACGTGTGTGAATTTGATTGTTAGTGTGGAGGAGTGTTTGTGTATTTGTGCCTCTCTCTCTCTATGCTGTGTATATGTGTGTGTTTGTGCGTCCTGTCTGTGTGCAGCGTTGCCAGGCCATATGGAGCTCTGTCTGGGGAGCACACTACCCACTTAGCTCTGCTGTTGGTTCTGGTGCTCTCTCCATCTGTCCCTCCTCTCCCTCTCTTTTTATCTATTTATCTATCTATACATGTGTGTGAGTATGTATATGCATACACTAACTCACACGCATTAAGTTAATTGTTTGAAGGGCTTTTAAGTACGAAAAATTGCTCATAATCCTCTACACACACACGGAAAATGTGTTTCAAGTTTGTTCAAAATTAAGATTAGTGTAAAGAAAACGTACTTCAGGGTTAGATTATTCACTTATAAAACTATATTTATACCATTACTGATACATTTTGTTGACTATGCTCAAAAGACTTGATTAAAGTGAGAGAACCATATTTTGTCTTTTCTCGCTACATTTTAGTTAGCCGCTGCTATTTTCCAATTAATTTTAGTACTTTTTGGTCCAAAATGTCAGAAATTGGTGGTTGCTGTTGTTACTCAAACTTCACAATGACAAAGGCCAAAAATCTGTGCCCTCCGCTTTCAGTTTAGCTCGTACGACTGTTACTTAAATTGTCCTTTTGTGCCACTCGGCACTTTATCTGTGAAAGGTGCTATAAAAATAAAGTTTACTTAATTAGCTGTTAGCTCTGCTTAGCTACTTAGCTGTTAGCTCTGCTTAGCTACTGTTATCGTGACAGTTATCACACATTTGTTAGCAGTGGATTTTCGTCGAGAACGTCAGCTAATCATTGCTAGTTCCTAATTATTTTTTTCCCAACATTAATTGAATTGAATATTATTTATCATTTCTGATAAATAAGTGATGTTAGCGACACTGCACAGAGCAGCCTCAGTTCTACAACATACTAAAAGCTACTTGGATTAATTATAAACAAATTCAGACTGATTACATTTAAGTTATAATGGACTCTGCTGTTAGCCTAGCTGGTATGGCTGTCAGCTCTGTTTAGCTACTTAGTTGTAGCTAAAGCTCTGCTGTCGTTCTCTGTTAACCTACTTAAAGCTACGTGGATTAATTCTGAATGAATTCAGACTGATGACATTTAAGTTATAATTTCTCAGACTCTCTAAAAAACTGGCTAATGTTGCATTTAGTGGATAAAAAACAAAATGGGATTATAAACCATGAAACTGTGAAAACCTAATATGAACATGTCCAGTGTAAATCAGCAGGGATTAGGCCGTAAATCAGATTTGGGGGCGAGTGAACTCATGGTGGGTGGGTTCAGTTACCCTTTGACTGAATGAGGCTGATAAACAGGATTATTGATTTGTTGACACGATTGTAACAGACGAGTCACAACTAAAAATTAGGAAGAGAAATACCTCACATTTGGAGCAAAAACATGGGGAACAGGAGCAGGAACACATGGAAACTCCAGGAACTTAACAGGGTGAACTGAAAGAAAATGATCCTTCAAAGACACTGAGGAACACAGAGACTAAAGAGGCAGAGATAATCCAACACAGGTGAAGCTAATAAGACACAGGTGAATCACATTAGGACGGGGCAGCCAATCATAATGAGGTTAGGTTGATCTACACCTGGACGTAAACACACGAGTAAGGTGGTAGAAATGACGTGGTTAGGAAGAAAGAGATGAGACGACATATGGTGGAATTTCACATACGGTGTTACGGAAGAAAAAACTATTTGTAAACTAAGGAAGAGTTTTAGGGCCACATATAAAAAAAATTGAAAGAAAGAATAAACAGCATTAATTCTGAATTACGACGTTCTGACATTAATCTCAGAATGACGACTTTCTGACTTTAATCTCAGAATTACGATTTTTTTCTCAGAATTAAGACTTTAATCTCAGAATTCTGACTTTAATTCAGATTTTCTGACTTTAATCTCAGAATTTGACTTTCTGACTTTAATCTCAGAATTCAGACTTTCTTTCTTTAATCTCAGAATTCATGCTATTAACTTTTTTGTGGCCCAAATATACTCCTCCATAGTAAACCATGTGGAGAAAACTCAAAAACACATCATGCTTTGAACTGTTACCATTTGAATAAATGATTTTTATAATTAAAAAAATTCAGTCTGTTTTAGAGAGAAATGACAAGACGTTGATTATTAAAATGATTAGTTGAGTCGTCATTTAAGTTAGATATTAATTTAAATCACGATATTATCTGGCACATTATTGTCTTTAAAATGTATTACCACACACTCACAAAACTACAACAATAGCTAAATAGGCTGCTACCTCTCTAGGGGGCGCCATAGCAGATCACCTGCTTTTTCACTGAAAAAAAACCTATTTATGGGGAAAATATACAGTTTACAAGTCCAGCATGTCTTTATATACATGTAAATGTTGGTTTTTCATTCACTAGTCTTTAATTAAACAAAGACCATATTTCTGTTGAGTGAGTGAATGAGTAAGTGAGTGAGTGAGTGAGTGAGAGAGAACACAGCCGAGCAGCTCAGCGTGACAACTCCTCTGACGGATGTGAAGTGAAGTGAAGGATAGAGGAGGAGGAGAAACGACAGATTTTGGCAAAGAGAAAGGAAAATGAGAGTGAGAGATCGTGTGTGTGTGTGTGTGTGTGTGCTGCCATATGCTGAGCAGCCAGGCATCACAACACACACATGCATATACATTAATGTACAGATATATAAGCACAGTGGGAGGGTCAATGACTGGATTACTCAGTTTTTACTGTAGTCCTGTTAATCTGTGTTTATATTTTTTAACTTTCCTTCAGTTTTTGGTCTAATTTGACCCTTTTTGCAAGTTTTGTAAACCATACATTGCATTTTTATGATATCCTTCACAATATACATTTTTTATATATAACAGATATTAGTTTATGTATGTATATATATATACATATATATATATGTATATATATATACATACATGTATATGTATATATATATATATATAGAAAACGGCTGTTCACTTTTATTTTCTCTTTTTCAGACCATTCTCTGCTATGATTAAGCTTGAAAATCCCGGTATATCAGCAGTTTCTGTCATCAAAGTCAGTTTAAATGATCATTTCTTTCCCGTTCTGATGCTGGGTTTGTTGAACATTCCGCTGCCATTTCATTGACAGATTAGTTATTTGTGTTCACAGGCAGACGAACAGGTGTACCTAATAATGCGGACGGCAGAGTGTGGAGCTATTTGACACAGATTTTCCCTCAGACGGCAGCTTTAAATTTTACGTTCTGACTTGTTTTGCGGCCTCTAATGTGACTGCGCAGACAGATTTACAGAAGGTGCCCGCAACATGAGCAACAACAACAACACACACACACACACACACACACGCAGAGAGAGAGTTGCTGCAAACCGGAAACCCATTTCTAATTCTGGCATGCATTTTACCTTCCATTCAATTTCACAAATAGCACGGGGAGGAGGAAACTTTTTAATACTCGTCTATTATAGGAAAGCAAATGAGTTCCAATCAGTCTTGTAGATGACTTCTCTGACAGTGAGTGTGTGTGTGTGTGGGCACTACATTAAAGAGCAGAGAGAGAGAGGGAGTCATATATAGTTACAAAGGGGGTGGAAAATTCCTGGAAGATTGCTGGTAAATTTCCAGAAACTTTCCATGGAAACTTTAATTTGGGAAATATTCCAAATTGGAAACTTTTCACATCAATTATGGGAATTTTGGAAATTAAGGGGGTTTTATGAGAAATAACTAGAAATTTTGGAAATATTCCAAATTGGAAACTTTCCATGGGAATCATGGGAAATTAATAAAAAATTAACTAGAAAATGTTGGAAATATTCCAAATTGGAAACCTTCCACATGAATTATGGTAGTTATATTAATTCATGAGAATTAAATGGAGATTTTGGAAATATTCCAAATTGGAAACTTTCCACGGAAATTAATGAGAATTAACTGGAATGCTGGGATAATTTGCCTGGAGTGGAAAGCTTGTCTGCTGCATTATTGTGGAATTCTTCACATAATGTCATAATGGCACACAATATTTACACATAAACAAAGACTTTCCATCAACTTTAGCTGGTGTGAAATATCTCCACATACTGGATGGCGTACGCGGCAAAAAAAATGCAGATATGTAGATTAGTTAGCCCCCCGGCAGGGGGCAGACAGTTTTACGGCTTCAGTAGTGTGTGTTGTGTTGTGGGCTCAGAAAAGTAGCTTTAGATAGTTTAGACTAATTCTAAATCTAAATCATTGTCACTGTGATTGAGGAGTATCATATTATACTCTACTGTATTCACATCAAATCTGATCGTTTTAGCCAGGATTAGACTACAGTCTGTTTTTTTTTTACCAACTATCTTTATGTTCCCAAGCTTCAACTTTGAGAATATCCAGTTTATTCCCATACATTCCCATGGAAGATGGGTTTAAGTCTGTCAGAGTGAAACTTTGACTCTTTGAAGAGCAGCAGTGAGAAACCGGACCAGGAAGTTACTTGAAAAAAGTACAGTAAATGAGACTGAGGCAGAGACAGTATGTGAGACAGTGTGAGAGAGAGAGTGCTTAATTTGTAAATGGCTGTGAGGTGATTTCCTCCGTCTCTGACTCATTGTTATTTGATTCATGTCTGCCTGCTTTTTGAATATCGATCCAGGAACTGGATGAGTGACTCATGTTCGGCTGTAGAAGCCTGAGTCACTACAGGAAGTAGTTCTTCTGAATCTGGCTCCCGACGCCCCAACTCAACTGGCCCAACCCTGAGGCCGCTGCCTCTGCTTTGTGAAAGCATGGACGAAACACTGCCAGCCAGCCAGCGCTCGAGAAGTGAACGACTCGGATTTTTCGTCCACCTTATTTTTAGACACATCTACCGTAACGTCAAGCAGGAGGTCTTTAAAGTTTACTTTCTGGAGTCGTTTTCCTGAAACTTCAAGGATCCGAAACCAGGGATGAGCCAATATGATACTGGTCGAGAAATCAGATATTCTTTTTTATGAGGGAAGAATATTTGTGACTTAATATACTTAAAATATTTGTTGGAGAATCATGTCTTTGAAATAGTTTTAAATGTGTTGTTAACAGCTTTATCGGTAGATTCTCAAGTGTGTGATGTTGGTATCATGAAAAAGTGTTACTGTGCCGTTTCTATCCAAAACCATTCTGACGGAAACAGTCCCTTGCTCAGAGATACCCCATCCCCTTGACCTGTCAGGACTCAGAACTGTTAATGAAACTGTTATATATTTGCTTCCCTTTCTGTCACCTAGTTTTCCTTTCACCACAACCTGTCTAGGCAGATTCTGCACATCTTTGAGTCAGGTTCTCTCAGAGATCCTTCCCCGTAAAAAGAAAAGATCTATCTCTTTGTGTGAAGTGTAAGGGGTTCTCTTCTCTCTATAATACTGTAAAGGTTGTATGTGAACCGGCAACCCTTTAAGTTACAAGACAATTCCCCTTTTTACAATATTTGCCATGAAACTGCCAGGTTGCAAATACAGTATATTTCTTAAAAAAGGTAGGCTGAATTTGAATGTGTGGTAAAATTTGTGTACACCTTCAGGAATAACCAGGGATACCCCTGCAAGAGTGTGTGTGTGTGTCCTCGTGGTTTGTCCTTGCCAGGTAAACCTCCATGTGCTGTCCAGTTACGGTTGCATTGTAGCATCTGTCACACAGCTATAAGTCAGTCCTGAAGCTTCTCCTCTTGTCTGTCTGTCTGACCTGAGGGGAATTCCGATATGTATATATATATATATATATATATATATATATATACACACATATATATATATATATTCCTATAACACTGATATTTCAAATTGCTAGTAAGAATGAATTTATTAGTTGATTATATACACACACCACACAACTCATGATACCTACATATTTGTTGAATACACACATATATGTATATATATATATATATACAGTATATAGTGCAATTATCTGCTTTCTTTATCCGTCAGGTATTTTCCTGATTAATAATCCAATTCAATTCAAAAAACTTTATTGATTATTAATGAATAAAATGGATAATAAAAAATTGTAAAAAAAATCAAACAATTACTAGATAATTGTTTACTTGTTTGATAATAGATGAGTTGTAGTAGTTTTATATTTGTTATATGGAGCAGAGAAAAATATTCACATTTAATAAAAGATACATATATATATACATATATATATATATATATGTATATATTGTTGCAATTAGGTTTTTACTGGGACAAAAAGTGACATAAAAGTTGGTCACCCCCTTTTTTCTGCTACATGTGAAAATGCAAATGTAAAACACTGGAAAAGCAAAAGACAATGACATTATTCTCACTGTCAATCCGTTAACAACTGCAAGCCGTCAAATTCTTCAAAAAGACGGAAGATGTAAATGTAGGTAGTGTGTAGAGTAGGAGCAGATGATTATGACAGAATGACAGAGAGATGACAGAGCGTGAGACTGATCACAGAGGAAAAATATCCACAGTGAACACAGAGACGCAGAGAATGAGCTCATTAAGAAAACGTTGGACAGAAAAAACATACATATTCAAACTGCAGTGAGACACAAGTTTAAAGCAAAGTGAGAGAAAACTCCACGTTCACATCAGAACCTTTACTCTTGAAAGAGTTAACATTTATTTGTGTGTGTGGATGAATTTATGCATATTTTAAATGTGATTTTCACACTTTTATTTCTCAGCCAAGGTTTTGCAGGAAGATAGAAGATTATTCCAGGAGGTTCGTGTGACTTTAACACGGAATAATTTGACTGAAAATGGTTCAATTAGAAAGTTATCCAACCTTTTTAGATTAGAAATTTAAAATTCTTTGTGATCTGAAACCTTTTACAGGTCGACCAATATGGGTTCAATCTTTGAAAGTAGAACATCTAATAAAATTGAAAAGATTAATGCTGCGTTCACACAAAATGCAAATTGTCGCGTCACGGATCAACAGTCCACACACAGAAATTAATAAATAAAATAAACCCGCGAAAAATTCACCTGGTGTAAACACGGCATTACTAAATTGCTGAATTAATTAGAGTTATTCTCTAACACTGCTGTGGATTTATATATTTTGGATAAAATAATGTATAAACAAAATATCATTAAACAGATACATCATGTAAGTCATCAAAAAACAAAGCTTTTTCAAAATAATATGTTCAATTTTATTTAAATTTCCAACTTTTGGATCACAACATGTGTCTAAACCTTTGAAATAACACATTTGAGTACATATGGAAGCACTTATCACATATGTGAGAACAAAATATCAACTTACATGACGTACACTCACACATGTGACTAATAATCAACTAACTTAAGTCACTAATTTAAAAATAATGATGATTTCCCATTTAAAATGATCCCAGTAATGGAAATAATGGAAGTTTTCTAGGGGATAAGTGCAAGATTTTTGATTTTTTGACTTCTTAAATGTGAATATTTTCTTGTTTCTTTGCTCCATATAACAAAGAAGTCATTAGAACTGATTCACTTGTGGTGTGTGGACAAAACAAGGCGTTTGAAAACATCATCATTTCCAGATTTGACACAAATAAATTTTCTTTAACATTTTCCTGACATTTTCTAGACCAAACAATGACTCGATTATGAAAATAATCGTTAGTTACCGCTGCAATTTGATCCCATCCTCAGTTAATTATAAAAAAATGTAAACATATTTAAATAAGACTAAGACTATGGACGTCAGATTGAAGAGGTGTAAGTTTTTAGTGATAATCAACAAACTTTGTGAACCCACAAAGAAAAATGACACTAAGAATGAAGGGGATTCACTGAGCTGCTCTGAGGTTTTTACATGAAGCCAACATTTAGGATTTATTTATAAAATCTAATACACGGAGAAGCCATTTTGGATCAAAGCCACCGAACATCAGCAATAATGTTATTGTTAATGTTATATAGTCTGTACTGTATGTTGGTGATCATCATAAACAGAGTCAAGTGTGAGGGCAAACACACAGCGAGAGCCGAGGATCAGGAAGTAAATCCTGCAGAGCTGCAGCAGCAGGTGACCTCTCTGTGACCTTTGGCTGTTGCTCGGAGGAAGTGTGTGTGTGTGTGTGTGTGTGTGAACATTTCCAGAGGCAGGGTTTTGTTTCAGCCTCTGGATCCTGGGAGTTTTCTTGTATTTTGGAAGAACGGTTTGTCCCGTTGTTCCTGGAGGAGGAGGAGGAGGAGGAGGAGGAAGAGTTTATATTATTGATCGTATCAAATGACCAGATCCGGGATTTTCTTTTTTTTTCTCTGGTCTTTTCCCCTTCACTGCTGGGATTTGTAGTTTTAATATCTGAGCTGAGCAGATGGGGGAGGAGGAGGCTTCATCACTGTGAGTATGAAGCTTTTCTGCAGCCGTGGCAACAAAAACGACGTTCAGTGTCGTGAATGTTTTCACTGTTTTGAGCAGAGAGTGAATGTGAGAACATTTTGAACTTGTAGTCCCACAGAGTTCTGGTTCTGTTCAACACTTCATGAATATTAATTGCTGATCATTTTTCTGACAGTGTGAAAACAATAACTGTGAGTTTTGAAAATACTAATAATTTATTAATTAATTAATAATATGAAGTATTTTACATTTGGAAACTAAAGCTGTCAAACACCTTTTTCATATTGCGATTAATCACGTTGTTATCATTTGTTTGAAAATGTGATAACTCACATTAGTTTTTTGGTTTTATTTATTCTATTTTACTGGTTTTGTACTTACTGCTGCACTGATGTGCAGTGACAATGAAGGCTTTATTCTATTCTATTCTATTTTTTTTTGTCCATATTTGACATAATCAATGAGTAAATTAATTGAACATTTTCTGGACCAAATAAGTAATCAATTAAACAAGAAAATAATCAACACATTAATCTATTACGATAATAATCATTAGTTGCTGTTGTAAAAGCAACTCCTACCAGTGTGTCTTGATTGGGGAAGAAATTAATGCAAAGAAAGTTAAATTCACATTTAGATTTACTTAATTATTTAGAATTTAAGGAAGTGCAATAAACCTGAGGAAGCACAATGTTAATGAAACACCAAACCCTTACAAGCATTCTATATTTGTGGTTTTATATTGTGTTTTAAATTTAAATTAAATTTTACATTTAGGTTTAAATCAGATCAGATCTAAATCTGGTTCCTAAAGTAGTGTATTGATTGTATGGGGGCAGTCCACATTAAGATCATCATCACAGTGGAAAGGAAACTTGGCTTGTAACCCTTGGTGGGTTGACATTTCGATTCCCAACAGGTCGAGGGATGGAGTACTGTACCTCTGAGAAAGTTACCCAATCCCCATTTACTCCTCAGTGATTGGGTTAATTGGACACTCTAAATGAACCGCAGCCTTCAGGGGCCGCATCCAGTGTAAGTTTGGGATCACTGATCCACTGTGTCGACCCCTAGAGAGGGAGAAGCTGAAAGGTTGTATACAAAAACAGAAGGGTGGCTTTTCCAGATTGTTCCCCTCTGGGACCAGTTTTCCAAAGATAGCATTTGTGTGCTCCCAAAACGTAAGTGGATTCTCTTGAACCTGTTTTTGTGTGTACGACCCCTTAGTGCTTCAAGTGGAACAAGGTGAGGAAAGTTCTCGATCTGTGCTTGATGGGTTTGCTGGTTTTCAGCATAATCCCAAAAACCAGTGGACGCAGCTCAGGTCTGAAAGTTGTTTTTATTTCAGTTGGACCACTTGTCTGTGTCCATGCTGCATACATTTGTCTCAACATTGAGTCTAACATGGTCCTGTTGGGTTTTGTTTTCCAGAGGCATCCAGCAGCAGTTGTCCAGCTACAGGGAGACGGTGATCCGACAGGCCTCGGTGGCGGCAGGTTCGACCGTTCACCGGGACGACGCCCCGACCTGTGGCATCTGCCGCAAGACCAAGTTTGCGGACGGCTGCGGGAACCTGTGCTCGTACTGCCAGACCAAGTTCTGCGCCCGATGTGGAGGACGAGTGTCTCTGCGATCCAACACGGTAGGACCGCATTCTCTAACAGTGCTTTTCCTCTGACTGTGTGAACCATGATCATAACAACACAAATAAGTCACAATACAATAAGAAAGCAAACTATTTAGAATGAGGATTTAAAGCAAGATGAATTGATTTGTTTTGTTTATTGTTGGGTTACTGACCTCCCTGTGAAGCTGGGTCAATGGTTTAGCCCACTGTCCAGGCAAAAGTAATGGACCACTGAACAATCATGTTTGATTGGTAGGCAGGTAGATAAGTATGTATGTAGGTAGGTAGGTAGGTAGGTTGGTAGTTACGTAGTTAAGTAGATTTCTAGGTGGGTAGTTAGGTAGATAAGTAGGTAAGTTGGTAGGTAGGTAGATAATTAGGTCGGTAGGTAGGCAGTTTGGTAAGTAGGTAGATAAGTTGGTTGTTTGGTAGGTAGTTAGATAAGTAGCTATGTAGGTAGATAAGTTGGTTGTTTGGTAAGTAGGTAAATAGATTGTTTTTAGTATGTTACAAATAGTCACAGATCAACCCTTGATTATAAAGCGAATAGCTGAAAAATCAAACAATCATGCCCCTTCCTAGATGGATCAATAGATAGACACTTTATTGTTTGTTATACTGCATTAAATACACAATAACACGCTATAATACTACTACTGCACATGCAGTTGTTCACTTCTCTGAGCTCAGGTGTTGGAATTCAGGTGCAGGAGACGAGCCACAGTACTGTCCATATCTGGATTTACGATATGGACAGTATATTAGATCTGTGTGTCATGTGGTCATATGTCCACCCGTGAGTGTGTGTGTGAGTTAGTGTGTGTGAGACCCAGGCAGGAGCTAGGAAAGGTTAATTGGGCATTAGACTGAGCTGTCAACAGAGGGGGGTGGTCTCCTACTCTGTCTGGGTCTCCCAGGGGTCCGGAGGTGCCCTATACACACACAGCAGGGTGTGTGTGTGTGTGTGTGTGTGTGTGTGTTGGCAGCACACAAGTCTCCCACTGAAATAGGTGACGTCCTTTTTTCCACCCCTTCCCCAAACACCTACATCTCACACACACACACACACACACCCTAATTAGTCACTGGGTGACACTGGGAGAGTTCATCTGGGGGGTCCTGTGTGTGTGTTACTGTGTGTTAGTGTGGGAGGCACCTGCTGTCAGCAGGAGAAGGTCTTTGAAAGGTGGAAGTCTGTGGTGGCTACATTCATATTACTCCATTAGTCCCGATTTCCCTGCTGTCCACACGCCCCCGGCGTTTTTGAGCCCAAAAAATATGTAGAATTTTGAAAATGCTGCTGGTTCTAGTTCTGTTTTCATTTGAAAACTCTAAAAATTTGATTTTGTCTGGAGAGCTTGGGAAATTATGACATACTGTAGTGTCAAGCATTCACTTCCATATTTGTTCTAAGTAATCAACCATCAGATGTGACCGGGAAAAACTTTATTTATAAATTTACTTTCAGTTGTTTAACCTATGTAGCCTTCAGTTAGCATCAAAACTCAAAAGTATATAGTTTGTCTGTTGTAGGCTACTGTAAAAACATGGTTGTCCAAAAATGACAGCCTCTGTAGAGCTGCTGAAGTTTATCTTTCTAGCATCACCTAAACTTGACACACTGCACCTTTAAATATTGTGATAATGCAACGTTCCAGTTGTAATCAGAAGTCGGAATTTCTTAGGTCCTAGTCAGAAGTTTTAACTGGAACGACCAAGTCAGATTTCCAAAATCGTAAAAAAAGTAGGATCAACCTCATAAATGTCAACATAGAATTCCAAGATGGCTGCCACAAAACAAGCTGCTACTACTACTACTAATACTATTAATTTAATTTCTGTCTCATTGTTTTCACATTAAATCAGTCGTACACATAGTACTGTTCAACTTTAATCCGTAGACATGCTGTTACACTGTTAGTGTGAGCAAAATACAGCATAGTGTTGTCATCAACTAGTATTGCTAATATTAGCTAACATTAGCTAACAAAGTTAGTTTGCGACGCTGAGGTGAAAAAAAATTGTAATTCCTCTTTTTCTTCGCCATCTGTAATATTTTAGTGCAAATATTTAGATCATCGGTGGATATGTGTACGTACAGTGTTTGTAGGGCTGTAGGGTCATTGCCATGCTTTCAGATTTCATCTTTGCTCAAACTGTCTTTGTCTTTCTTTTCATTTTTCATGGCTGACTGGGCTGCAGCAGGACAAAGTGGTGAGTGCTGTGCTTTAATTTTTTAGTTTTAGTTTTCCCTTCCAGAGCTACTGTACATACAGTATGTATGTGCTGTATGTGTGAAGTACCTCATACCTGAACCATGCATGCATCTGTCTTCATGTCGTCATGTGGCATAAGTTGCAGCTGTGCTGGTTGATGAAAACTGTTGAAAATGTTTATGACATCATTGTATGACATACATAACAACACCATCTCACAACTCCACATGTTCATTCATTTTTGTCCATGCTTACTGACCAGTTTAAGAACATACTCGGAAAATTCAAGCACCTGTTCAGTCTTTTTGAGGTTTCTGATACATATGGAGTGGACTTTTAGCGCCACAGGAGTTGTCAATCCACTGCTTACTCTCTTGGTACATTCAGGTGTTTGAAACCCTTTGTTTGGATTTACATCAGTGACACAAACTTGATAAATTGAGTCAGCAGTAAACCACAACCCCCTGTTTCCCTTTTTGGTAAAATAACTGGTTTTCTCTATGGAGTTTGGTTTGGGAGAGTTTGCATTGAACAGCCTTGTTTTTCCAGCTAATAATGAAATCTAAAGGTGAGTTAAAGTGGTGAACATATGTCAAATGGATATTTAGGTGTAAATTTTTTAGGTTAGGTCAAGCTAAAAATCTGTTTGCCCTCATGTTACCACTGGTTCCAAGCACTGAGGGCATGCACAACACAGTCAATGCGGAATATATGACATACAATCACACTTTAAAAACTCATACTATCCCTTTAAGTAGGATTTACACATGAGTTGTAACATGATACTGCTGGAGGAACCGTCCGAGCAGCACATGCCTGCAACACCTTCCTCTGCATGCGGAGTTGTGTCAGGTTTAGAACCTTCCTCGGCCTTGGCTTCGTTTCCCCCGGTGCCGCTGCCAAACTGGCACTTTGATGAGACTTGGCCGGACGCGAACCACAGCGACTGTCCAAGAGTGCTTTGGTATGCTCTACATAGCCGTCCATCTCACTCTCGTGCTAAAGCTTCTGCTACAACAATCACTGGCTCCGAAGAAGAAGAGGGAAGTTTTTTGGCAGAACAAGGGCCTTATGTACTGTACCGGTGACTGTAAAGCTGGACAGCTTACTGGGTTTGAATTACTGTTTGACATGGATTCATTTAATTACTCAGGGATTGATTAATCTCGCTTGGCACGGCACTGCAAAAGTGCTAAGTTACTCTTCCTGCCTTTGCCACTCCACTTAAGATAAACATCCAAAGTTAAAGTGAATGTTTTGCATTGGCAGTGGTTTGTTTCTGGACTTAAATTTCATCGTGCTCCATGTTCCTGGATCACTTTTCCTGCTTTTGATTAAAGTTTTTTTTTTTTTTAAACTGGACTTCCTGTCCCTTTAAAGGTCACTTCCTGGTGAAATGTGGCTTACCGTTTATCGGGTATTACCTAAAGTAGAAATGTCACAAAACCACTTTTTCATGTGATACAGACGTTTTATAATATGAAGCTTTTGAAAACACATTTGTGCTGAGTCATTACAAGCGATTTCAAAGACACGTTGTTCTCCCATGATGAAGAAAAAAGACCACAACATGACTCAGCTTTTTTTTTTTTACATGGTTTCAGTCTGTGCATATGCTATCGCCAATATCCGATCCAGTGATTTTGACCAGTATAATAATACCAGTCAAGAATCGTATCGTACCGAGTCTCGTATCAGTTTAACCCTGAACATCATCTTCAAAATTCAAGAAAACACCAAAGAATTCATACATTACATTCAACCTTTTCTTCTGTTTATAATTTTGGAAATATTTAACTTTTTACCCCACTGATAATGAATGGGGGAAGGAACTGTACAGAACACAGCAGATTATGAGCGCCTGGTTAACATTTCTTTGCCATTTTAATTTAGATGGTGATCTTAAGGGAATATATCAGTGCCTAAAATTAAAAGGTGTGAAATTCAAAACAGAGGCGATTGCAAGCACGTGTCGGAACATGAAAACAGACCTAGTAAAATGCCAAAACAACTGTAAACTTAGAGACATTTTTAAACAAAATGAAGTGCACATTTAACTTAAACAACTTAATGACGACATCCTTTTTTTTGCCAGTTAATTGGTACCTTACATACTTAAAAACAACCATTTAATTGTGATAACAGAAATTCCTGTCCTACTGCAGCTATATCTGAACCAGTTGTCGCTAACCGTTGTGTCTTTAAAAGTTTTTTTTTTGAATATTATACATTATAGGTACATTTGTATTTGTAAAATCACTTCAGAATAAAATAATTATTTGGTTTTTGTAGCCTTAAAACAAGCCTTTTATATGTATATTAGGCAAGTAATCCGCCATCTTGTGCCACCATTTTTCACATATTGAATCAAAGATAAACCAACAAAGAAAAAGGAGGAAACAACATAGGGAATAAAAGTTACCAAAATGGTACGATTTTGGTATAAGAAGGCCACCATAGTTCCCTTACGCATTTGGGAATTCTCTGTTTGTTTCACTCTGCTGACCTACCACTAGATGTCACTAGTTATCACTAGTTATCACACGCTGGACCTTCAAAATAAAGAACATAACCATGCAACATACTGTGATGTTCAAGGTTAAAGTCTGAGACTGAGTTTTAATCACACAAATCTCACCAGCACTTACAATTGGAAGGTTAATAACGACTAAACTCTTTCACTAACATAATCACTGTGTGTGCATAATGAAGAGTGATGAGTGAGCTGCTAGGCTTTTCAAAGAACAGTTCTGGAAACGCATGTTTGGAAATACAGATAGTTCTCAAAAGGCGTTGCACAGTGTGCAGCGCACGCAGGCTAAGCTAATGATATTCAGGGCTCATTATCTGCAGCGTGTTTGTGTTCGAGTTTCTTTTACTGATGCATTTCTCACATAATGAGACATTTTTTAAGAAGTCTTGATTCCTCCTCTCATGGGAAACTAGAGAAGTGTTGTGTGTTTGTGTTTCTCTCAAACACATGCTCACTAAGGCTACATCCACAATGTTTTCATCCCAGAAATGCTTTAGAAAGTCTGGGTACACTTGCCATCAACTCTACCTGGGCTCTTTAGGTTGCCTAAAATGGAGAGGTTTGAAAAAAGCACAACGATGACGCACGAGTCGAGCATCAGCTGTGAGTGAAAAGTGCTGTTAACACTTATATTCACCCCGTCATCATCGGTCTAATTAAAGAAATACCCTTTCTTTCTGAAACTAAGAAAACTACTGCTGATTCAGAATCAGGTTCATGACATGAAGATGCCCAGTGTGTCAGAACACAGGACCCATGTTACCACATGACCCAGATACTGAACAGAGACAGATAATTGTGGGGTCAAAAATTACTTAATTAAAAAAAAGAAAAAGGGAAATATGGGTAGAGAGAAAAAGTTTTGGCCGTAGCAGGTTCACCATTGAGATGAACTGACAAGCTGGAGGACTCTGTGTGCTGGGTTTTTAAAGAGTGAGGCTTTGATTAGTAACTTGCTTCAGGTTTGGAGCCTGGCCAGGAGTTGGAGACCACACCCACATAGGAATCTGCCCAATCACACAGGAGGGAAAAAGAGAAGAGAGGGCGGGACAGCCAGGATTGTGACAAGGTGCACCTGTAACATGTTTTATTTTTGACTTTCTTACACATTAGACGAAAGTAAACACACAGGGGAAAAAAGAAAAAAGTGCATTTGAAAACAGCCTTCCATTGGAAAACAGTGTTCCTTTTGAAAACGCCGTTCCATTTGAAAACAGTGTTCTGTTTGAAAACAGCGTTGAGTTTGAAAACAGTGTTCTGTTTGAAAACAACAATGTTTGAAAACAACGTTCCATTTGAAAACAGTGTTCTGTTTGAAAACAGCGTTTTGTTTGAAAACAGCGTTCTGTTTGAAAACAACGATGTTTGAAAACAACGTTCCATTTGAAAACAGTGTTCTGTTTGAAAACAACATTTGAAAACAGCGTTGAGTTTGAAAACAACGTTCTGTTTGAAAACAACAACGTTTGAAAACAGCGTTCCATTTGAAAACAGTGTTCTGTTTGAAAACAACAATGTTTGAAAACAGCGTTGAGTTTGAAAACAGCGTTCTGTTTGAAAACGGCACTCCGTTAGAAAACAGCGTTATCCTTTGAAAACAATGTTCCGTTTTAAAAAAGACAGTTTGAAAACAGCATTCTGTTTGAAAACAACGTGGCTGTAGCCTTACGCCTGTCCTCTCTCTAAATGTGTGTGTGTGTGTGTGTGCATGTGTCCATGTGTGTGAGCGAGCATTCGTGATGGAGTGTGCAGAGCGACGTCCAGGAGAGCGATGGTTTTCCTGCGTCCAGTCAATGAGAGACGGACGTGGCGAGGGACGGAAACTTGGCGATCAATAGTAATCATGAGTCGCTGTGGCGTTAACAGCTGATGACACATCGCTCAGGCTTCTCTGCGACGCTGCGTCCTGACACAAAGCAACACAACGCCATCATTCTCTCTGCACTCAGATCAATGCATTTATGCATCTGCACGAGTATCAGGCTCATAGTGAGTGTGATTGTTTGGAGGTAATTTTTGCCTTTATTTTTTGGGTCACTCCTTCCTTCTGTTTGACCCAGAGAAAAGTGTCACAGGTGGGGGTGCGGCGGTGCAGCTTGACACATGACACGGAGAGAAATAAACACCTCCCCAGTGACAAAGTGTGTGATACACAACTATTACACTGAGGTTTAGGTGAAATATGTGAAACCGCTTTGATGAATGACGACAGAGCAAGTGTTTGAAAGCAAATTTATAAACGTAATACAGGAGGAGGCAGTGTGTGAGCAGGCGACACACACACACACACACACACACACACACAAACCTTTTAAGGTTGTGAGGACCAGACAAAATGTCATCACAACATTTTTTGGAGATATAAATACACACATTCTCATTCTCTAGCCCCTTACCCTAACCTTGACTGTCACAACCAATTGCCTAAAACCAGGTCTTAACCCTGAAAAAAAACATATGACGTTTGCCAAATGGTGACATTTAGTGGTGAAATGTGGAAATGCAGCGTCAAGACTTCTGACCTCAGTATCTGAGAGTGTTTGAACACACATATTTTTTTTGGTCCATTCTGTGTAAACTAGAGATTTAGAGATCTAGAGAGTTTCTGAAAAACCAGGTCACGTTTGAAGTCACAAAACTCACTTTTCTGCCTCGTTCTGATGCTCATTTTTAACTTCAAGCAGGTTGTCTTGACCATGTCTTAACTCCTAAAAGCACTGAGTCGCTTCCATATCATTGGCTGATTAGATAATACTGTATATGTTAACAGGTGTACCTAATAAAATGACCACTAAATGCCTATTACTTGTAAAACTTGTGTTGATGGTTTTGTATGAGCTTTCTGTGCATGTTCATGTGTGTTTGTGTGTGTGTGCGTACACTGGGCTGATCTACTACCTCATTAGCCACTGTGGACACAAATCTCCTTTGTGGCAGTCTTTCATCCTTAACGCAGGATTTATAGATGCCCTCAGTCGCTGCCAGTGCCATACGTCAAGCTGTCATTGGCTAAGGCTACTTCCTGGTCCCACCCCCTCCTCCCAATCCCTTTTTTCAAATCCCTTTAATGTTTTTTTCTCTCAATTACATATATGCATGCAAAAATTAACTGCACATATTTACATCCTTTATAGGCAGAGTAGGATATAAAAATGTTATGTTATGATTATCCTGCGCAAAATAATTGTGGTATGTGATAATATTTAATATATATATAATGTATAAGACTTAAATTACATTTTATTGCCATAAAACCTTTTTTTTATTTTTAAAAATCACATTGGATACATATTTTTAATGAACATTTTAAAGGTAAAAAAACATGCTTTAATGAGATAATTGTAAATCGTGAAAAAAACATTCCCAAATCCCAAATATACAATTCTGTATTTATGATCCTGATCATGAAAATTAGCCTTCCTTTTTTTCGTGATACATGATAAAGTTGTGAATTGAAACCGATGTATGTAATTCTCCAAGGTTACGTACTACAGCTTTAATGGTTTAAAAAAATTACATCAAATTTGTTCTCCTGTTTGAACTTGTTGTTCATAAATTACTTCAAACTACAGTAGCTTCCCCAAAATGGTCACAAAACCTATTATTATATATGATTAAATGTACTTAAAGTGAAAGTTATTACGGGTAGGAAAACTAACGTAAAGTGCAATAATTCCCCTAAAATGACTACAATACTGACATATTTTTCACTGGTGTAGATACACAAATAGCCTGTGCTCTCTCCAAAACACAAAAACCGCTATTTATTGACTGGGTTATTCATCATCACACTGTATATACAGTATGTACAGTTATACATGCACACACAAGCACCCAATTGCACCAAATACACATGAGCAGTGATGCACACAACTGCAGATAAAGATTTCTGCTCCTCAAGAAACACACACACACACACACACAGACACATGTACAGATGGACACACACACGCAGATGCAGTAAGATGCAAAAACAAACACACACATGGGTTTAGTGTCCTAGTTTCCAAATGTGGAGAAGCTATTCTCTGTTTCTGGCATCGCTCCTTCCTCACAAACTCATCTCAGGGGGTGGGAGTTGGGGGGTTGGGGGGAGGGGGGTGGATTTACGGTGCTCATGTGACTTGCTGTTGTTGCACTTTTTATATGCGTGTGTGTATATGTGTTTAAGAGCAGGCGTTTGTATCAGCATGTGTGCATCGCTGCTCATGTGTGTATATTTAATTGTAAATGTATGCTTTTGTGTGAGTGTGCAGAGTGGGCTGCTTTTATGTTATATGTGTGTTCTTGTATATGTGTCTTTGTGGGGACCGCATTATTTCACATTGGAAACAGGGACATTTTGGGAAAGTGAGGACATTTTGGTTGGTTTAGGAGTTAAACCATACTGCCTATAAAAAGTGGTCACAGTTCTCCAGTTTGCCAGATGATGCTAAACAGGATGCAACAATATACTGAATAGCCACCAGGGTGAGAAAAGGCTCGATGGAAGCCTATTCTCACTTGATTTATAACGTCGGTAAACATTTATCTGAGGAGTTCATGGTCACATATGCTCGTTTCAGGTCTTCTTCCTGAAAACATGATGTCAATTTTTGTTAATTATGTTCCCATTTAGAGTAAACGAGACAATAAAGCACGGCATATATGAGAGGATACTGATGTGATTGACAGATAGTATCTTTTAAAAGTGTTCACAGTTGACATCTGGAATCTAGAGGCTCCACAACTGGAGTCAATTTAGAAAATGGAAGACTACAGCATTTAGACATTTAGTTCTGATAGATAAGGTTAGAGTAAGTGACAAGGGACTCCATTATTTCAATGTGTCCTCTCAAAGATAGCAGTACAGAAATGTGAGTGTGTGTGTGTGTGTCAGCTTGTGCACCGTCTGCCTACGGTCCCTGCTCCTCGCTGCTTGTTTCACCATCACAGCGTGATCTAATACAGGGATTACTATGGGATTAAGTGAGCCTGGTATGAAAATAACAGCTCATTGCTCGATGTCGCCCCCAAACACCAGCCGTTTGTTCTTTGCTGTCACTGATCTCGAACAGTGTTTCACAATAGTGAAGTGTAATTCCTGGTCCTGAAATGTAAAGTACAAAAAAAACTAGACTTTTTTTTCATAATCAGAACTGTTCTATTCAATCTGCAAACACAAATTGATGTTTTGCAAATGTTTGGGGGCAAGATAAATAAATAAATAAACAATTAAATGGCTATTTAACAGACAATTCATTATCATTTGTTCAATAAAATAATATTTCTATATGTTATATAATATGGGTTTATCATATGCATTTATCAGTTATTACAATTTCAATAAAATGCACTCACAATAAATTGGTCATGGTGGTTTTGCATCATTCGAGTCATTCCAAAGGACAGTACCTCATGATTTATAATTATCTTATCTGTTATTTTCTTACTAGAAATATTAATTTAAAATATCTCTTTTTCCTCAAATGTAAGTTATTTTACTACATTTTAGATTTATCAAAAACATATATATTTTTGCAACTTTTAATTGCCTTAAGGGGGGGCGTACATTCCTCCACTCAGAACTTCATGGTTTCACTTGTTGACTTTGTTTTGTTGTTCACTGTCTTTTTTGTCTTGTTTAGCTTGATTCATGTCCTCTCCTCGCTGTGTCACATTATCTGTCCATGTTTGTAATTTTTATTTTGTATTGTGAAGAAAAAGAGAGTTATAATGTCCCACATGAGGTAGTGTTTCACTTTCTTTCTTTGCTCTGTTCCTGTGTATGTGTGCGCGTGTGTGTGTATTGCTAAAGTACACATTTCCACTCTGGCTGGTCGTGCCGGGGTGTTTGGCAGGATAAATATAGCTGCGTTGGTGTAAAGCTGTTTTCTCTCCGTCTTTTGTAGCTTTAATCAAAAGCAATCTGGAGGAGGGATAAATGGAGAGGAAAAGGGGGGATGATGAGAGAGGGAGAGCAGGAGGAGGAAGAGGGAGAGAGAAGAGGGGTGGGGGGTGCGTGGTGGTGATGGGGGGTGGTTTGAGATGGCCGATGCCAGAGTGTTTTATTTTAGCTCTCTTTAAAGAGTCATTGGGGAGTGTTCAGGAGTAATGAGAACCCTGGTGACTAGAGAAGAAGGACTGACTCTAACCTTCTCTCACTCTTCTCCTCCATCCTCTCCCTCTCTCTCTCTCTTTGATTGCTTCCTGTCATCCCCCTCTTCCTCAGTCTGACTCCGATCACAACACACAACTGTGACAGTGGCTGCATGTGTTCACACTGCAGCACTCATTCATGCTCTGGATGAATCCTCATATCTATTCTGGGATATACTGTATATAAACCTGCATCTGCTGTTGAAATGAATGACGTGCACAAGTGTCTTCTTCGGACGTGTTGTGTCTTACTGCATTTCCAATGCTTTTTTAAGTCTCACAATTTTTTTGTGATATTATAATATCACATACTTAATATTATATTGTATTATAATATATTATAATAATACAGGGTTTACCAGTCTATTATAGTGTTAAAACTGTATTGGTACAGCTGAAATTAAATATAATAAAAGTACATATCTTTCATTTTTACATAACTTTTGTTATATCCTTATATATCATGATTAAAAAAAATGGATTATAAAGCAATACAACGGCATAAGCAACATTACACAGGATTGACAGACCTTTAAAAAATGCCTGCCAAAAAAAACCTGACAATTCAAAATTACACAAAACTATTTAGGCTAAAAAAAGTTTTTTTTGGTCTGTAAGATGTTTTTTTTTTTTTTTTTTTAACATTGCAACAGTTGGCTAACATTTTGTAACAGTAGTAACAGTTTTTGTGATGCAATTAATTATTTGTAACTTTATCAACGTGATTTGTACCATTGAAAATTAAAACACTTTTTTGTAAAAAAAAAAAGGAATTTATAGGGTTTGTCACACGTTTTTATAACATTACAACTTCTGGAAAGATTTTTGTCGTGCAGATAATTTTTGTTTTGTAGTTGGTTAGTTTTGTATTAGATGAAATTTTGTAAAACTTGTGTGTATAATATCTGTAATTATTTTGAAACATTAGTTTGTTTGTCTGCATCTGAAATTTTTTTTTTAACATAACAGCAAATTTTCTAAGGGCTTCAAATTTAGGACGGATTTCAATTTTAGATCTAGAATCTAAAAACAGTACTTCAAATCATATTTTCACTTCACATTTTTACTACTCTAAATCATAATCATTTCAATTGTATTTCAGTTGCATACAATTCTTCTCCAATGTTGTGTAAGTATATTTCAAATGCCTGCTGGCAAATCATAAAGTTAATCTAGTAATAAAAACTGTGCCCATTGTTTCCTAGGTGATCTGGGTGTGTAATAACTGCCGAAAGCAGCAAGAAATCCTCACCAAACCTGGTGATTGGTTCACCACTCCTTCTGGAAAGCCCACCGGCCTCGGCTCAGCCGTCAGTGAACCATCCGTGTGCCAAACGTCCGGCGATAAGAAACTCCGGTCTCGCTCCCAAGCGCCATCCGACTCCACCACCGCGATCCAAGACCCCAACCGACTCAGTGGGACCGGCACCACACCTGGAAACGACAACCGGTCACGTAGCGAACCACCACGAGACACGTAAGGAAATATATAATAAAGGCAGCAAATTTTACAGATGTAACAAATTAGATAACTGATAAAAAAGCCTTCTTTTTCAAAATGTATCTGTATCTTCTAGGAGAAATGGACGGGGAGGTGGAGGAGCTGGTCGAGGAGAGCGGAGGCCGGGTCAACCCAAGCTGCAGACCCAGGTGTCCATGGACCGGAACCTGCGGGGGGAGTCCAGGGAGCGCAGGGAGAGCCGGCGACTGACAAAGGGACGCTCTCTGGAGCACGATCCTGTGGTTGGAGGTGGTAGTTTGAGGCGGACAGAGGAAGGGGGCTACCACAACGTGGACCACAACGGTGCCACCCCTTGCCAAGCAGGGCTGGTCCCTCATGGAGGCAGAGGACACCCTGTGCCCATGCAAGGTCGCGGCATGGGCGTAGTAGGGGATGGTGTTCGGCCCGGTCAGAGGACGGTGGGTGGGATTGGTGGGCTACATGAACACACCCTTTCTGAGCAAGCCCCTCCCTCTGAACTTAGAGAGCTAACAGGTTCAGGACCTGGTTCAGCCGCTGGCCAGGGACCTGTAGTGAAGCGGACCAAACGGGATAAGTCTGAGAGCATGCTACGCAATGATTCGCTCAGCTCTGACCAGTCGGAATCTCTGCGGCCGCCACCACCGAGGCCCTACAAGTCAAAACGGGGGCTGGGCGCTGGAGGGAAGAGGCAAACAAGTGTGAGCAGTTCTGAGGAGGAAGGAGGGACCACGCCCGAGTACAGCAGCTGCGAGGACGCCGAGATCGAAAGTGTCAGCGAGAGAGGTGAGAGGCAATTTCCACTTCCTTTTGGGGAAGTTTAATTTCAGAGGGTGTGGACTGTAGTGACATATGTCCGTTCATTCACTCCTTCATCCATCACACAAGATTCTCTGGTGCACGTTAGATTTTGGGGGTCTTTTTGAGGAATTGATCCATTTTAACACTGCTTTATGACATTTTATTTTACTGTTCTGGTGTTCAGAGAGCGACCCATTAACTTGTTACCTTGATTTAATTGTACTCCAATCCTCGGGCACAGGGTATGATTGGAGGTCACAGCTCTCAGGCCACTTACACAATAATTCAACCAGGATTATATGCGGTGATTAGGGATGGGTATTGGCCTACTGGAGGCTTATAACCAGAGGGTTGCTCTTCAAATCCCGACAGGTCAATGGTTGGGGTACCTCTGATCAAGGTACCCAATCCAATTGCATTGATTGGGTTAATTGGACACTATAAATGGACCTAAGCCATGGGGGGCCACATCTAATGTGTACTCCTAGTGCTGGTTCCAAGCCTGGATAAGTGGTAAGGTTGTGTCCGGAAGGGCACATATCGAGATCAGTGAAAAAGCAGGTGATCCGCTATGGCGCCCCCTAGAGAGGTAGCAGCCTATTTAGCTACTGTTGTAGTTTTGTGAGTGTGTGATAGTACATTTTAAAGACAATAATGTGCCGATAATATTGTGATTTAAATATCTGTCTAATTAATATCCAACTAATATCCAACTAACTAACTTGAATTAGTACTAGGGCTGTCACCTTGTACAAAAATCAAGTTTCTTCAAAGTTATTTTCACAATTTATATTGTTCTGCGTATAGTGTGTGTGTGTGTGTGTGTTTTTGTATTTGTTGCCTCTTAAGTACCTTTTCTGTCATAAACACTGTGCTTGTGAGGACCATGGAGACCAAAACCTGGTCCTTAGGAGTGTGTATGTGTGTGTGTGTGTTTGAATACTCCCACTTGTATGATGGGGTGTGAATGTATAAGCGTCCAGCGTCTCAGTCCAGCCTGTCGTCTTCATTCAGACTCTGTGTGTGTTCAGTCATCAACAGAGGTAAGACTGTTCTCATTTAACCTGCTTCTTCTGCATCTTTTAACTTTATTTCACCCTGCTATGTCTTTTTTTAGGTGTTAACATTTTCTAACTTTTTGTGTGCGGTCCATGCAGCGGCATTGTGGACAGCTGTCTGAGTGTCTCAGTGAGGAAAGCAGTGTGTATGTTAACATGTGTGAGAGATCAGTTAGAGTTTGTCCAAGAGGGGACACATTTGTGTGCGTGTTAGTTTGTCTCTAATGGGGCAGTTTGACCCTGGCTGATCCCACTTTTGACCTTGTGTGGCCACACATTGTCCTCAAGCCTTAGACCACACTACAGTTCACTCTCTCACCCTGTCATACACTGGAGTAACTACCACCAACAGTCAAGACATTAACTGTTATTAAGTGTGTAACATTGGCATAAATGTCCTTAAAGAGACACTTCACAGTACCAGAAACAGAAAAAAAAACAAAAACAGATTTTTGCTACTTAATACAAAGACTAACATTATCCAGTGTACTCTAGATTAAGTGCACTATTTAAAAATAGGTTTGCTGCTTTGTCTCACACTTCAAAAAACCCTTTTTTGCCAGGAAATTTGACTTTCAGTCACTTTCACCCTCCTGCACCAAAGTCCATAGAGAAAATCATGGTTTGAGCTCACAGGGACACAGGAGCTGCTGTCTATTGCTGTCTCACTTGGTACATTTGTGTCACTTAGGTAAATAAAGAATATGAAATACAGAACACACAAAAAGACATATTATAACTTCCTGAATGAGCGGCAGTGGATGAACAACTCCTGCATGCTGTGGCTGTAAAATCACTGATTTCCTCTATTGGTTCTGGTGCACAGTGAGCCGTTCACAAAGCAGCATATACTAAATGTTTCCAGCCAGAAAAAAAGCAGTTTAACAGTAAAATTAAATGTCAAACATAGTCTTAAGATATTGGAGACTTAAGCTGGAATACCTTTATTATTATATATTACATTAGCTCTTTGTAAAATGGCAAAAATATGTGCTTTGGCACAAGTAAACCAGCTCGACCTTTGACCAAAATGGAATCTCTAGGGACACAAAAGTTATGTTGCCTTTTTAAAGATATCGTTTCGAAAATGAAAGAATTTTTAGCTGTTTTTTTGTCGTGATTCCTGCTTCGACTTTACAGTTCCCTCGCTTTAAAGCCATTTTACAGTTAGACCCAATAACCTTGACAATTTTTAATATGCACAGTGCATGGGACTGTAGCCATGCTCATGCTATATCATAATGGCATCACTCTATCCCGAAGCCAACATCAATAAAGTGTGGCACATCCGATGGAAAGAGGGTGCGCGCAGCACCAGCTTTTGGACCCAGACCAGACGCTGTGACATCGATCAAGTGGAGGTTTATTATGAGAGTGTTCTGTCAGGCTGGGGTTTTAAACACACCATTGTGGCAGTGAGATGCTGCTTCCTTTTTTAGCTCGAGTCTAGAGCCCCCGATCGGCTCCTAGATGCGGTTCCTGGCAGTGGACGAGCGGAGCGTCCAGGCATGTAAATCACTGTAAGATCAGTGCAGGAAAATATGCAGCCGCAGTACAGTAGATGTGATTATGATCTGCACGCGTCCTCCTGCCTAAACACGAGCACACGCTTCAGAGTTATCATCTGATTGGAAGGAAGGATGAAGGAGACAACACAAAACACGCACTTTGAGTCACCGTGTTCACTTCCTATCTAATCTATCAATTGCAAAAACAAACAAAGAAACCGGTTTTCTGTTTTGTTTTAGAAATCTAACATGTAGTTCCTAATTTTAAGGAAATAATTCAGTTTCATTGGTTGTACGTGGTGACAGTTTGTACAGTCACTTAACCAAAGTCCAACCTTATAAAATGTACTCTTCATCTCATAGTTAGACAGTCTTTACCGGCTAAAAAATCAAGTTTCTAAACCACTTTCTACCAAACAACAAATTCCATAGAGAAAATCAGCATTTTGAGCAGGCAGGGAAACAGTAGCTGTTGGTATATTTCTCCTCTGTTTTTAAGTTTATGCCACAAATGTTAACTCTAAATGAAGAATTTCACACACGCAAGTCACAAAATAACATGTTAGAACTTAGTAGTGAAGGCAGAAGTGGGTGAAAAACTCCTGTGTGTTATTATGTAAAATCGCTGATTGTCTTGATGGACTTTGGTGTGGGGAGTGAGCGTTTTACAAAGCAACACAAACTTTGGTTTCTATTTGGAAAAAACACTGTCAGACAGTGAGATAAGGTTGTGGACCATATTGTTAAGATACTGCAGACATCATAAACTGGTGTAACCTTTAGTTAAGTGTAAGTTCAAGTTAATATTCTCTCAAGGTTTTAGAGTTCCTAAAGTGAACAAAGACGCCACCTGTTTTTCTCTCTTTTTACACTGTAACTGGACTAAATTTGGTTCACAATATTAAGTTTAATCTATTATACAATAAAAAATTACCTGTTATAACTCTTGCTTCTTGAAAATGCATAAAAATAATCACTCTTTCTGACCCAACACCCAAAATAATGTGAACGCTTGAATTTGGAAACGAGAACTTTGGTTGCGTCGTCTGGGCTGCTTTGCTTTGAGATTACATAATCTCACTATAAGTTGTCACAACTCATTAACCTCATTGTCTCCTGGCTCCCAGGAATGCTTTGGCTCTGTTTAACTCTGTGTCATAACAGTGTCGTTGATATCCATGCACACATTCCATCAGCACCCTGTGGCCCAAACTGTCCCACAGGACGTGGGGAAAATACACCAGGAGAGTCTGGAAAGACAGTGTGTGTTAGTGTGTACATACACTATACTGTACGTACACCTAATGATTTGCTGTGAAACTGTGCTTTTTTGCTAATTTGCGAAGATAAAAATCCACTCTCCCAAAATGTATTTGTCTTTTTCTTCAATTTTCTTGAGCTGACTTTGCTGCAAGTTGAACACGACCCATTCAAATCATGTCATAGAAGTATTTATGCAAACAAACATCAAACAAATCCCATCAGATGATACGTAAAAAGTCCAAATGAAGCTCTTAAACATGGACATTCGCCCGTTTTTCTCAGGTTATTTGAATTTGAAAAAAAAAAAAAACTTAAACCAATTAAAATGAAAATATTTTACTCAAGTAAAAGTACTATTACTGTGAGAAAAACATGTTCAGCCAATTAGCTGTAATTAGAATTTAATAATCTCAAAATCTACTCGGAGTAAAAGTTACTTAGTTACTCACTTTTTGAACAGTGGTGGTTGTTGTTTATGTTGTTTTTAACTAGTTAAACTAGTTGTTTGGCAGAATACCTTAACAAATAAAAGTAAATTAAGAAAATAAACAAAATTAAAATATCTAGTATATATTTTACTTTCATTCAAGGCATACATTTTAAATTATAACGACCAAAAAAAGCTACAATCACAACAAAACTAATTCATTGTATTTGTTATTTTCCACTTAGTCCACTCTAGTTTACTTTTACTGTGTCAAACTCAACATTTACCATTTTGTCTTTTTTCCACATTAACCCTGGAGCAAATTCCACAACATATAATCTGCACTGTATCTGCGAGGGATTTTTTAAAAGGGCTTAGCTGTCCTTCATTGTCTCCATGGCCTCGGTGGACAACTCTGAGCCAGGGTTTTCTGACGCTGAGGTTATAAATTTTCTAATTGTAGCTCAGGCCTGATTATTCAATAAACTCAGCCTCACTGTAAACAAATACCTTTGTGAAGAAGAAGAGCCCCCAAATTTGGCCGAGGCTGTGTATAAAGAGGTCTCATGCTGGTATGTGCTGTGTATACAGTGTGTGTGTGTGTGTAGAAGAAGAGGATTTACATCCTCACAGTCTGAGCCGGTGTCTTTTCTCTCACAGGTGACTGGGAGTGTTACCCGCATGACCCCACCGTATGGCACGTAAGTCACTATTTACCCCAGGGATCAGCAAGCAAATTCAATTCAATTCAATTTTATTTGTATAGCGCCGAGTCACAACATACATTATCTCAAGGCTCTATACATAGACAACGTCATCGGGATCAGAGAAACCCAACAATTGACACGATGAGCAAACACTAGGCATCAGTGGAGAGACAAAACTGACAGAACCAGACTCAAAGATGTGTGCCAATGTGCCAAGACAGGTTGGGGTGAAAGGAAAAAATGGGGGACAGAGGAAAGGTGGGGGAAAGGACAAGAGGGAGATGAGATAGAGACAGAAGAGTCTGATATACTGATATCAACTTTAATTCTAGCATATTAAAAATGGTGATCATTTGATATGTGTGATAATATTAATAATAATAGCCTTGAAACTGGATCTGGATCCTGCAACCTGTAAGATGAGGACACAGAGGGAGGACAGGAAGGAAAGACACATCTAAATGTGGTCCAGGGCCAATTTTCTTGTAAGCAATTAAATATTTGGGCCAAAACATCGTATGGTATCGTACCAAAGTGCCTTAAAATGTCTTCAGTCACAAACAAAAAACCCATGTTTGCTGCCTTAAGCTAACACTACTGTGGATTTTATGAAGACAAATGTGTGTGAGATACTTACTGGTACTGTTAATAATTGTTGTGCATCATTTAAATTTTAAGAATTACTGCTTCTTCTTTGAGCCTGAACATATGTTAAAAGTTATAATAGTAGACATTTACTCCCCAAACCTGGCTGTCTCCATGACAACAGCAGTGTTTTTGTTATTGAATAAGTTCATATTTTTTCAGAATAAAAGTTCTGATAAGCAGATAATTTAAGATCAGATTCCTTAAATCTTCTGCCGGGCCCAGATACTGATGCTGGTGGGCCCAGTTTTGGCCCACGAGCCACCTATTGCTGACCACCGCTTTACTGTTTTTCATGTTAATTTTTAAATCAACATTTTAAAATAAAAGCTATGTCATGTAAAGTACAGTGTCATGTGTTTAAGTGTGAGTGTATTTAGCTGTTTATTTTTGTTATTACGGTCACAGCGTCCTCAGTGTGTCCGTGTGGACGTGTCGTGTCTTGTCTTGTCTTGTCTTGTCTTGACTTGCCCTGTCTTCCGCCTCAGCATCCTGTGACCTGGCAGCCGTCCAAGGAGGGAGACCATCTGATCGGCCGAATCACCCTGAGCAAGAGGAGCGCTGCGATGCCTAAAGAAGCTGGGGCTCTGCTGGGGTTAAAGGTCAGTGTTGGGACCCTCAAATGTTGTCCACTTGCTGGCGTCTAAGACGTGATATGATTCTAATATGTCTCTTTTGCTTGTTGTAGGTGGTGGGGGGCAGAGTAACGGAGTCAGGGAGATTAGGTGCCTTCATCACGAAAGTCAAAAAGGGCAGCTTGGCTGACGTGGTGGGACATCTAAGAGCAGGTAGACCGGACTGTGTCACCTATATCACTGTTTACAGGGGTTACCGTAATGACAAGTATATGGGCGCAAAGCTCTATTTCTTTACTCCGGTATCCATCCATCCTCTACCGCTTTATCCTCCACATGAGGGTTGCGTGGGGTGTCCAGTCCATAGTTTTTGAATTTTCCAGATATTACAAGCGGTCTAGGAGTTACGGTAATGAGACAACAGTATTGGTAACAGAAGGGTTCAATTAGAGCTGCAACTACTGAACTTTTCATTCTTAAAGTGACAGTTTATACGTCGTTTCCTTCTACTGCCGGGTCAAAGACCGGTAAGGATATTTTGGTGCATTCATAAAACGCCAAGTCTGACTCAAGTCTGACTCCAGTCTGACTAAGTGTGTACATGCAGGAGTAATCAGACTATGAATCGCATTATCCAGATATGTTAGTCTGACTAAGACTAGCTGGATTTTAGCCGGACTAACGTGTTTACATGACATTAATCAGACTTTTAACATGCGTGTAAGTGCACTGAGTGATGGCTATGGGGTGTAAATACAGTTTACATGAAAACAAAGCTGTTTAAACCCCTGGTTCTCAAACTGTGGTGCGTGTACCACCAGTGGTACGCAAGCTTCCTCTGGTGGTACATCAGAAATACTGTTTTACTGTATATACCAGGGTACAGTATGATCTGATCAGTAAGAGTTGATAACGTTGTGATGATAATGGTGTTACTTCAAGAGCTCAATATTTTCTCAGGTGGGACTTGGTATAAAAAAGTTTGAGAACCACTGGTTTAAGCTGTCTGACTGTCAATTTACCATTATTTTGGTATTTTTTGAGTCCTTACGCATCTGAGTAGATGGTAATTTTAAGCATGTAGTGTAAAATGTGTAACATCCACCCCCAAATGTGTGTTTTGGTAAGAAGGAGCACGAGAAAATTAAGCGTTATCTTCATCCATATGCTCTTTTGAAAACCCGCTGATAACCCCCGACACTTCCCGTGCACCTTGGTGAACATAAAATGGCTGCTGTACATCATGTTGACAAAAAAATATATAAATGCATGTGTGATTCCAGGGGATGAGGTTTTGCAATGGAACGGAAAGTTGTTACCTGGCGCGACTATGAAGGAAGTTTACAACATCATCCTCGAGTCTCAGGCCGAGCCTCAAGTGGAGCTGGTGGTATCCAGACCTATAGGGTAAGTCTGGAGTCAAACGCTCCCTGGCACGTTATCAGTGCCGCACTCTCTCTCTCTGCAGGCTGTGCGTTTGCGTTCAATTTAACCCTTTACTTAAAAAATAAACAACCCAAAAAACGCCACAGCGTTGACGGCGGCTGTGGCTCTGACTCAGAGTTGGCTGACCTCAGCAGGAAAAGAGAGAGAAAAGACAGTGATGTTTATTTGTATTCTGACTGTGACTGTGCCTCTGCATTCGAAATATTAAAAACACCCGACCATTACCTCCTCCTCCTCCTCCTCCTCCTCCTCCTCTTGCTGATGCTCCTGTGAGCTGCCAAGTTAAGCAACGAGGACACTGCCGTTTTATCTCGTATGTCCCCTTTAAAAAAGAACTCATGCTTCATTCCCAACCATCACATCGACCAAATAAAATCATCTGTAGACCGTAAAAGAAAACTTTTGGGAGTGCTGTATAGATAATTTACTTGTACATGCAAAAATGTACCTTTAAGGGAAAAGATTTGTGTTTTTTTAAGTAATTATATGTTTGGAAGTCTCTCCGACTGAATAATGTCATTTGAAAGTAGAAATAGTCTTGAGAGGAAGAAATGCTCCATTTAATGTTGATTCATCGTGAAGTTCTTATTGATTTCATTCTCCGCGTGTGAGATTGAATAATACGAGCCGTATTGAACCGTAGGAAATGCTGGTCTGGAACCATATGTTTGTTTTGTTTTTTTAAACAATTAATTGGAGAAATAAATGGAAACATAAATGTGCATGTCAGCAAAAGCTACAGAGCTGTTAAACTGTGGTGTACTGACTGAAAGGAGGTTTGAGAACAATGGAAATATGCTAAATTTACAGTGTTTCTAAAAGGAAAATAAAGAATCACAATTTATTTACTCTTTAAAGATCAAATTTAAGGTAATTCCTCAAGTAACTTGTGTATTGCTGTTTTCAGGTGTCAGAAATGTACTAGCTGGGCTTCCATACTTATTGTTTTGATTAAAATAAATTATTTGTATTGAGTTAATATGTTTTTTTAAAAGAAATACTCACTGTTTCTCCACCCTCTCTTAAGATTTGACTTAAATTGGTTTTTGTTGGGTAAAAAAAGTTGAATTTATTAATTTCTCTCCAAACACTTGCAAAGGGTGTGTAGAAAATATCAGTAAGTAAACTGCCCATTTTTTCTTAAGTCCCTTTTTTTCCTTTTTTATACTCACGCATTGAAAATAATTTTGGTTTTGCTGGTGCCATTTTGCATCTCTGTGCGACCTGAACCGAGTCCTTTTTAGTCGGGACATCAAGTTGTATATTGAATATTGGCTCTGTGATAAAAAGATGCATTATCTCCCCCCAAAAAATTAAACTTGATCGTAACTGATGCAAAATGGCGATTGTGAAACATTGCAAGCTTCTTATTGCTTGGGCTTCCTCTCTTTTTACTCTTCGTAAAGTCTGAGGATCCCAAAGTGAACAAAAAAATCGAGCTGTGTTAAATAAAAAATATATTTCTCACTTGGTTTGAAAGTTTGGACATTGGAATTAGTATTTATTTGAATTATTTGCTTTAAATTTGTTTTGGTTTTGTTGTTATTTTGGAATGGGCTCCAGGGCTGCATGAAACACTTATTAGTTAAATGTTTGAATTTAAAAACCAGAAGTTGAACTTTATACAAAAAAATAATAATGATAATTCAACATTTTTTTTTCTTTCTTTCTTTCCAAGAGTGAAATAATCCTTTCATTGTAGCTACAGAGTTGGAGCTGAGAGCCAGTTAGCCCAGTTGCTACCGGTGCTCATGCTAAGCTAGGCTAAACATGTCTCAACTCTACTTCTGTTCTTTACACATCTCATAGTGCGTTCCAGTCTCTTAAAACTTTAAAGTCAGAAATTGCAAGTGGAATGATTTCAATTCCTCAAATCCCCCTTCCGCCTTGAGTTCACACTTCAAGATGGCTGCTGGGAGTAAAAGCTGTTGTTTTTACTCTCTTTTTTCACACTTTCATCTTTTTGTGTCCAATTTAGTCTTACACACATTACTGTCCTCATGGTGTCTGTGGACATCGTTACTATACAGTGGTTTAATGTTTGAAATGCCCTGAACTGTGTTTCACAGGTGGACTAGATGTGCTAGTTAGCTAGCAAGCCTAGCTTGTTTTTTGACTTGTAAGGTTCTGTGGAAACTGGAACGCACTAAAGGTCCATTTATACTCAATTCCTGTCCGTTTTCCGTACGTCCGTCCGTCCCTAACATTACCCCAGTACTAATTAGAATAAATAAACAAACTTAGTGACCATTGAAGAGCTTATTTTTATGTTTTGCTTGATCCAAAAATAGACTGAAACACAAGCTAGTTTTGTGGCGGTGGAATGCAAGACCACAACATGTAAGTTTTCTATTACTGGTGTGGAGGAACATTTTCAATATTTCTGTTTTGGTTTTCTTTTTTTTTGTAAATGCTTAGTTTTAGCTTAGTTTTTCCAATGGAATTGCTCCATTTTGTCCTCCATCGTAAACTCCCCTACGAGGCGAACACAATGACGGACAACGAAGTGAACGCAAAGTACGGACGAGAGGCTCTGTCCTTCTCCGTCTCCGTCTTTTGCGTAGAGTATAAATGGGCCTTAACGCTCAGAAAGAAAGCAAATAAAGACAAAATCTCTGTTGTGTGGTTGTACAAATCTCCCAATTTGAATTCCATAAATGACACTGATAAGAGTGACACCGATTACCGTGCTTTCCCTTTTGTTTTACACACAGCGTGTACAATGGATTCTGGTGTTTTCCTGTAATTGTGGTGAGAACAGACTTGAGCTACAGTATTGGCAGCGGCGCTCAGCCATTATTATTCAGATGATGATGATGATTGGCTGGACAGAAACATAATGAGTCTGGGAAACACTGCAGTCAGGAGAAGAGCCTGGTTTGCTTTTGCTTCTCTCTGCTGTTTTTGACCACATAACATTGTGTTAACAGTGCAACTTTCTTCCAGTAAAACTGCTACCACATTAACATGCATGTAAAGCCTGTGCATCAAGAACACGACAACGTTTATTTAGTCCAGTTAGTCGCTGGTAAGTAAGTGAGCAACTCACATGTGTCTTTGCTGCTTCTTCTTTTTCAGTGATATCCCAAGAATCCCCGACACATCCCACCCTCCATTAGAATCTAGTAGGTATCTCCTGTTGCTGTGTGTGTGTGTTTGTGACAGTTTTTATATATAATATATGTACAGTTTATTTGTTTTTATGTGTGCTTTTCTTGTGTAATACAGATAGAATTTGTATCAAACCTAAAAATTAAAGGACCAGTAGGTAAACCTTGGAAGAAATTATTTTAATTTGGCAAAAGCTGAAGATACAGTTGTTAAAATTCATTTTTAGAAGGGTAAACTCACCTGCTTGTATGATCTGGTGTTTTTTTATTACCCCTGAAATTAGCGTCAGGTCTATGGAGGTGGCCATTTTGAACCACCATGTTTTTACGGTAGCCCACGATGGACAAACCAAAACATATTTTGAGTTTTAATGCCAAACGAAGTTTACATAGGCTACAATCTGCAACTTCACCACTTAATGTTGCTAAATTATACAAATTATAACGTACCTTTAATAATTACCATAATTTATATGGTTTAGAGCAGAGGTCTCAAACTCACGCCATATTATGTTATGACTTATATCTGTATTTATTTTGCATCATAAGTACAGTATATGAACAAAAGTATTGGGATGCCTGACCATTACACCAACAGGGATTGTAATAACGTATTTAAATACATGTACAATACCATTTTAAGCTTATATCCCCTTCCCCTACTGAATGGTTGTTTTGTTTTCCCAAAGCTTCGGACAGTTTTTCTCTTGATTAGCCATGTCATGACCAGATTTGTTTTTTCAGTGGCCCCTTGGTCATTTGAGTTTGATAAGCTGCTCTCTGACATAATTTATCTAGAAATTAATTTGCGACCCACATCTGTGACGTCGGTCAAAGAGCGAGTTAGGTTTTTAGCATAAATCATTTGGATATTTCATCGTTCAGCCCTTTTTTTTATATACGGTGCAGAACAAACTTCTAAACAAAAGCCTACTTGACTCAAAGTAGGACAGAAGCGCGGTCATTTATCACGGTGACAGGTTAGCCGTGGAATAGTCTGTGCTCTCTTTTAACGTGACACTTTCTAACAGGGGAACTCTCGACGCCGTGTTTTACATAAACATGAACTCTTTTCATTTTGGAGTTGGACCAGATTTTTACCCCTGCGCTCTTTAACAAACCTCACCCATTTTTCCTCGTCTAAACTTGTTTGTCCTCTTTGAGAGAAAAAAAAGGACTTTGTCTTCTTGAGGTTTCAGAATTTGTTTTGTGTTTTTGTTGTTGTTGTTGTCGTCTTCATAGCAGGTTCCAGTTCTTTTGAGTCACAGAAGATGGAGAGACCATCCTTAAATGTCCTGTCTCCCTCCAGTCCCGGGATGCTCCAAGACGCTCCGCAGTTAATGCCAGGGCAGCTCTCAGTGAGTGTGTCATGACGTCGGATTTATCCCAGAAAACCTCAACAAAATGCCACTTTAAAATTGTTTTTATGTTTCTTGCTCAGGTGAAGCTGTGGTACGACAAAGTGGGTCACCAGCTAATAGTCAACGTGATGCAGGCTGTAGATCTTCCGCTTCGACCGGATGGGCGGCCTCGGAGCCCCTACGTCAAAATGTACTTCCTGCCTGACCGCAGGTACGAGAGAATGCTTTCAAAACAAAAATTTGGTTGGCGGACCAAAGCGCCTATTACCCTGAAACAAGCACTGACCAGAAAGAAAAAATAGCATGAGGAAGAAGAAAAGCAGGCTCATTGATTTGCCAGGATCAAAAACCAGAAATCCATCCCCTTAGCTGGCTTGTTCACCACAAAAACAAACAATGGAGCAACACCAAATTTGGGTTTTCTGCTTTTACTTTGGTTTTCAAACCTAATTAGTTTTTCACAGGAAGTTGCCCAGTATGAGCAGCAGGCGAGTCATGGAAGTTAGTTAGTGAAAAGATTTGAGGAATTAATTGGCAAAGATATTTGGTAAAAAACCAACATATTTCCGAAGCCTTTATTAAATGATTGCTGACACATTTTTTTATTTGTGGACAAATGTGATTAAAGGAGTTATAATGGCTGTGATGTCAAGACCATCATGTTGGACTCAGGTTGTGGACAGTTCAAACAGCAGATAGAACATAGAAAAACAGTCCAAGCAGCAAACAAATCCAAAAATTGACAGCTCAGAAAAAAGAAGCAGTGGTCAAAAACACAAGGAAAATACAAGCACATGAAAAAGCTTGAACTCTGTGCATGAACCAAAGATCTGGCAAAGATTCCAGACCAGCCACAGCTTTCTTCATAAACACAGGGAGGAGGGAAGACCACGAGGCACAGGTGAAACAAGACAAAAGAGTGGAGGTGATAATCAAAACTTGACGTGAGAAGACAAGCGTTACCAAAATAAAGCAGGAAACACAAAGAATGTGTTATTTTAAATAATATAATTTATCCACATAACAACTGAGAATCACTGAGAGGCAGCTGTAGAATTACAGTTGAGTTAGAAGCAGCATCTAGTGGCTGTTTAAGGAACTGCAGGTTCCTGCATCTCCTCTGATGCTGGTGCAACTATTCAGAGCATAACCTCAGCTAAATATCACACCAAATTCAGACCCACATAAATCCCACGGGTGGAATGTATTTAGATGAATTTAGGAATCCAAAGATTTCTTTTAGTTGCTTCTTGACTTGGTTGAGCGACACCATGTGATTGGCTGATCATCTGTATCGTGTGAACACACAGCGACAAGAGCAAGCGGAGGACGAAAGCCGTGAAGAAGACCTGCGAGCCCAAGTGGAACCAGACGTTCGTCTACCCTCACGTCCACCGCAGGGACTTCCGCAACCACATGCTGGAGCTGACGCTGTGGGACCAGCCCAGATCACCGGAGGAGGACAGCATCTTCATGGGAGAGGTATCTCACAGCCAACTTTCATCTGGATATAAAGCTGCACTTTTAACACGTTTGTTCTTCTCAAAGAGACGAAGACAAAGATCTGTATTACATGCTTAAAATACAGTTAAATTAAAACATTTGGCTTTTTAAGACTAATGAAGGATATATATACTTGTGTTAGACACAATGAAATTGACTATAAATATGGTCAAATTCTCCTAAAAGACAAATGATAAGGCTTAAAATTAAAGAAGTGCTATTAAGTCTTTTTTTAAATGTAATTTTGTCAATTCCATGTATTATTTTAGTCAATACATGTATGTATATATATATATATGTGTATATATATATGATATTTAGCATATTTAGAGAGGAGAATGACCAGACAGTTCATTAAATAACCAAGCTATGAAGAAGATTATCTCCATGTTCCAGGAGCAGAAAAGCCACACCAACTTTATAAGGCGTCATGTGTACCTAATAAAGTGGCTGCCGAGTGTACCAGATATACTACTCTCAACACTTTCTCTTAAACTAAAATATATATTTTTATATTGTTAAGTACTTGATCAATACTGTAAAAATACTATATAAAAGTTTGAGAACCCCTGTTCTAGGGTAAAGGGAAAACTTGAAAAAGCATTAACTGAAGCTGCAGGTGTTCAGGTCTTTCCCTTAGCACAACATCATGTATATTAACTGTGTCGACTGTGACCAGATCCTCATAGAGCTGGAGACGGCGTTACTGGACGACAAGCCTCACTGGTACCCACTACAAACCCACGATGTCTCATCCATACCGCTGCCCCAACCGTCCCCGTACCTGCCCCGACGTCACACTCACACAGAAACACCCGGCAAGAAGCTGCAGCGTAAGTTTCACATTGTGTGTTTGTGTATTTGTGTGTGTGTGTACGTACAAGTATTGCCCAAATTGCCCAAACTATATGACATGTACATGTTAATGTTAACGTCTGTTTTCATTGCCTTCCCTAATACCGCACCTTTGCCTGCAAGTGTGCATTCATATATGTGTGCACATATATGTGTGCGTGTTTGTGTGTTTATCTCCATGTGTGTGTGTCTGTGTCTGTGACCGTTTAGGTTCACAGCGTGTAACAGAGCCTGAATTTGATGAGGGTACAGCAGTAGTGTCTAAAGGTGGGTGGGGACCGTTTCCACGTGTTACATTAGGTGTTACATAAGTGTTCAGACCTGGTGTTAACGAGGGCTGGGTGCCAAGAAATGGGACTTTCAGATTCCTATTTATACCGATTTGAAAGATCTGATATCGATTCATTAAATCCTTAGTTGGATTTGTATAAATATGTCTCGTATTTTAGATTTTGTGAAATCTCTTGAGTTGAGTCACGAAAAACTTCCACACAAGAGTAATCGTCCACTCAAGACGTCGGTTTAAGTTTGTTTGTGTCCTTTGTGGTCACCACAAAATCCCTGTTTTCACCTTCTGATGAGTAAAAAAAAAAGCCCAAACTTGGTAATTACTTCAAACGAGCTTGATGTGCTTCTAGGCTGGATATATTTTTTTTTAAAGCAAGAAATCCACATTTTCTACAATATGCAGCATTAGTTCTGTGAACTAATTAATTCAACTGGTCTGGAAACTGAAATGTCTTTAAAATGAATCAATATCAAATCAAAGTTAAATGCCAAAAATCTAATCTAATTGTGAATTAGAATCAAAACTATTCAGGGAAATGAGTAGCGATACCCAGCCCTACTATTAACATCCATCCTGAGTGATCTGATTACAGGTGGACAGCACGAACAACGACCCCAAATGTGTCCTGAATGTGTCTCCAGATTCCAATGTCCAAGAACGAAATAATCTTGAGACGTCGCACAGTGTTAAACTGTTCTATAGTTAAAACTCCAACCTCTTCTAAGCTCAAGTACAAGTAGAATAATAACAGACAGTCATAATAAACAGAAATGACACACATTTGTGTTTGAATTCAGTGCAAAACGAAGTAAAGTCCAATCACAGTTTGGTCACTGGCGACACATCCTGTTCACATTTGAATGCCAGGTGTAAACAACCTTCACGACACTAGACTTCTCAGGTTGAATGTGAACCCCAGGTCTGAACGGGGTCGTACAGTGTATCCCAAAGCTTTTATTTTCATTTGTGTTCTTTACATAACACAAAATGAATTGACTTGAACTTTTCGACAGCCTATTGAACGTGACTTGACGTAAAAAGGTCTTCACAAGAGTAAGAGTGCCTGGGAAACACTGTCCTGTGTTGGTTATGTTGATACAGGCTCCTCTAGACGCCTCTGTCAAAGAAGTCTTGTTTAAACACAGTTAGAAGATTTTCTAACTCGTTTGAGACTCAAAAGATAAAACACTAGCATGCAAATGCTCTGCTTTCTCTATGTGTTTATGTTTTTGTGTTACTGTTTGACTTTAGAATTCTGTGTCTGCGTCGTCTGCGTTACAGTTGAACTTGGCAAGATTTAGATTGGTTGACAAATTGGGGCTATTTTTCCCCAAATCTTACTACATATTTCCTTGATGCTAAGCTCTGAGGATATCTACATTAAACCTATATACAAACCTGTACCATGAGTCGTCCATGGTAAATTTTGGAATTTCACAAACAAAGTGAAAAACATAATCTTGAAGTTATGGCTGCATTATCAACAAGAAGAACTGAAAAAAAAGTTGAATTTAACGGGCAAAAAACCCAAAAAACTCAAAAGCAAGACAAGGCAGCTTTATAATTTATAACAGTTAAGAATTGGAAACATTTAAAGACCCAATTTTTAACCCAGTTATAAAAATGAAACAGAGTACAGAAAAATAAGAGCAATAAAGTAGAGCACAGAACAGCATAAAACATTAATTTGCTGTAAAATTATGAAAACTGCATACAGTGCAAGTGAAAGATTCAAATTAAAAAGTAAGTTAAAAAAAGGTCAATCATAAGCAAATGAGGGTGGAAAACATTTTTAACCTGGATTTAATAATATTCACATAGACACACAAGGAGGAGTGGTTATATAATGAACATAACATCCTATGAACGTTAGGAAAACAAAAAAAAAGTAGAAAAAACAAAACAGAACAGATGAAGCAACTAAGAGAATAAATACACACGGAAGGCAGAGATAATTACACACAGGTGAAACACATCAGGGCAGACAACTGACAGAGTGGTTGAATATCATCTGTCAAACCCCAGAGTGTAGCTAATATTAAATTAACAAGTGCTTTAGTTACAGAAAGAGAAAACATAAATAAATAAACATAAATAAAGGACAGCTAACAGCCTACGCTGAGCACGGACACGCTTTTCTTTCCTTTTTTCTTTTGGAAACGAAGCAAGTGACCTCAATCATTACAAAAGCTCAACGCAGACACTTTCAAGGCCAATCAGCGTCTGTATTTTTATCCTCACGCCACCAAAGAAAGAAAAAGACTTGTTATGAAACTTCATTGTCAAAACACAGCAACGGGAAAATAGTTTTTTATTAAGACTCTGACCTTCAGACTGCGATTTTTCTTCTGTCGCTGCAGTAAAGTTTGAGTTTCAGTGGCGTAAAGATCTACAGGTGCGGCCAATGAGGTTACCAATGCCACAGGTTTTTGTGAAGCCAAAACGTGACGATACCAATAATATCATGATCCAACGATTCTGTGATAATCAATATATCACAAGACAATCATATAGTGATGTGTCACGATATCTGTCTCTTTGAAGAAATCAAAACATTAGCATGAAAAGTGCAGGATGATGTTAACATCGATGTCAATATGTTGTGATATTATTTACAGCCCACTTAGCTTACTTAGCCACCAAATGAAAAATAATGGGGTTAGGGTAACAGCATTTGACACTTTTTGGGTGTTTTTTTGGAAACACTGACAAAGTTCTGTTAATGAAACATTAGCCAACTAGTAAAGTCAAACTAACTGAAGCTAAACGTTGGCTCTCTAACAATACTAACATTGGCTTCAACTCACTTTATGCCACTAAATGTCATACAAACTCCACACTAACTGTAATTTCTTGACTTGTGTTCTTTTTTTGATGTTTCTGAGTGAAGCTCCTGTAGCAGAAATAAAAACATCTTTCTCTCAGACTCAGAGATTAGCATCCGACCTACAGTTTTGCCAAAGTCTCCTCTCCTTCATCGTCTGTGATTTACCAAACCGACCGACTCCGTAAAGGTTGATTTATTATCCCTCATTCACGCATGCACATGTGCGTGGTCACTCTCGCCCAGCAGCGGATGGGCGTGGCAGGGAGAGGCAGCGGGAGCCCTCGTCGACGCTGGAGGTGCCGGATCAGCAGAGGACGCCATCGCATCACGTACGATCCCGCTCCGTCTCCCCGAAGCGCGAGGAGCAGGGACGAATCCGATCCCGGCCTCCCAACGTTCCCACGCAGAGGTGAGGTGTTGGTTCCACTCCGATTTTCCCTTTTATTAAACGGGATACGTCAATTTGTGGGCATTTAAAGTGATTGTGAAATCCTCATCCAATATGAACCTCAGAGTTGGCTGTAAAACATTCATAATTTGAACTTTCTTGGGTATGTTTGAGCCAAACTTGCTTAATTTTGTGGCTCAGTTACATCTAAGACAGGGGTCTCAAACCTACCAACCTGACGTCATTTTTTCTTTTCTTTCTGTTCAGGAGTTTGGACGACGAGCTTCCTCACAGTCGCCGCTCTCGTTCTCCAGCCCGCTTCTACGACTCTGCCAGAGGTCGCCACCAGGAGGAGGAGTACCTGGACGACAGGTGCGTCTCGCTGCTTGAGCTCGGCTTGTTGATACTGAATGTTTTGGCCTGAACGGAGTAAAAGTCACCAGAGTTGTTTCCACTGTTTGTCAGAAAAAGTTACGCTGCAACCGTGCTTTTGTCGCTGTGTTACGCTTCTACCTGTGTGAGTGCAGTCGGAATGAGTCAGTAGATTTTTGTGCAAAAGTTTGTGTGGGGTTTGTTTACCTTTCAGAGTGAATGCTAATCAAGAGCATTTATAGAAGTCAAAAACATTTCACAAAAACAGAATCCTACAATTTCTGCTCGATGGTAATCCTGCAACCTGAAAGGTTGTTATTGCTTGTTCAGAATTTAACTGTGGGTAAAGAGTTTTAAGGCACTAATAAAATAAAGTAAGTCTAAATTGAATGAAAGTAGAGAGTAAAAAGTAAGGTTACCTTAAAATGTTCTTAGCTAATGGCTATGCTAACTGCTGGAAGAGCGTACGTTCCAGTTATTCGGCAGAAACAAAGGTGGAATCCCTCTTTTCACATTTTTGCCGATGAAGGTCTAGTACTGAAACATTGCATCAATACAAATATTAATTAATTCAATAATAAGTTGGGGCGGAAGTCTCCTTAATTGCTACTTAAATATCGACTCTTTTCCCCTCTCATTTAGCAAGAACTTAGCATGTTAGCACTAATGTCAATGAGAGCCAAAGCCAATAAAAACCTTGACTATATTATACTATACTTAGTAGGTAGCTGAATAAACCAGTTTAAATCCGGATTAAACTGGTTTTTACCAGTTTAAATCCGGATTAAACTGTTTTTTACCAGTGAAAATGGGTTATAAATGGGTTAAAGTTGTTATGTAACAACTTTAACTCTTCATCAGGATTATTTAGACTCCATTTGGTCTGTTTAGTCTTTATATATAAGAAATAAATCAATAATATTACTTCATCTGAAGACGGAGTGCAATCATTTTGCAGAATTAACATCAAACAGTATTTCTGGGATTTTGTTTTTGTGTCATTTTAAATATATCTTTATTGTCATTACAACACACACAATTGTGCAGTGAAACGAGATGAGATAATGAGGTATTTCACATATTGTGTTGCTATTTAATAGTAGAATATCTTATTTTTAATGCTTTGTGGTACAGTAGCTATTCATAGATTGGCTTCACAAAAACCTGTGGCATTCAGTCTGTGGTATTTGACAGTGTGTGTGTGTGTGTGTGTGTCACACGTGTGTGTGTGTGTGTGTCAATCAAATCAGCAACAGCTTCTCTTTCCTCTTCACTGTCTTCTCTGCTCTCCTGGTGTTTTTTGACTGTTGTTAATTTCCTCATTTGTCATCCATCCCCATGGTAACGACAGTGAGATCATCATGATCCACCAGTCAATGCGAGGCAAAAGTGCCGAGTGCCTCCACACCAGGTAAAATGGCCAATCATGACGTTTTCTTTATATTTGGGTTTGTGGAAGTTTGCTACTGGATCAGATTTAATGGTGTTTGTGTGTGTTGCAGTAGCAGTAGTAGTAGTAGTAGTAGTAGTAGTAGTATTTATTATGTAGTAGTATATTATAATGATTGTGTCTGTTTGTAGTTTTCTTTAAAAACGTTCCTTCACTGGAAATACAGTTTGAAAATGCCAAGGCAAAGGCACAAAAACCCCACTTAATCAAAGGTAAATGTATGTACAATATCAATAACAAAAATATGCATAATTCATTCATAATACTTAAATGACAATTCAACTGTCTACATCTAAATGTACTGCTAGTTTTGGTGTGTTAGAAGACTTTATACAGTCTTTAAAATGTAAGATAACAAACGAAAGGCAACTTATGACAACAACAGCTGGTGTAAACTAGGAATGAACCGATACTATACTCGGTACTGGTCAAAAATCACTTGATTGGAAACATAAACATATCACATAAAAGCATCTCAAAGCATTCTTAGTGTAAGCATGACACAACATTTAGGTTGTCATATAATCAGAGGAATTCAAGAATATGCTTCTAAGCCTCTCGAAATCAGACATTTAACAGGGGACAATGTCAAAGTCAGTGAGTGTTCAGGGCTTTATGGTTGAGGAAGGACATTAGGAACTGAGCCTTTATATCATTTTTCAAATTGCACTACTGCCTCTGTACCACAAGAGGTCATTACAGCCCCATGCTTGAGCTGAAACAGTGATTCTCAGTTGGTTGATCCTCCTCAACAACCAGACCAGCTGTAGTTTGTCAAGGCCTGAAAATAAAATATTATCAAATATTATGAATTATAAATGATCTCCCCTTGTTTTTTGTAAGCTCATTCTGCCTTTGCCACTCAAGTAAAACAACAAATTAAGATATCGTGTCTCTACACACATACAAATGTGACACTTACATTTAAACCACATGTACAGTAGTCATCTCTCCTGGAGTATTAGTGTTTTTATTTAGAGAGAGGTAAGTCACGCTCTTCATAGCACATCTGTATTTTTGATCTGATCAAACCGTCCCAATGAAAACACAGATTATCATTCATCGTTATTAGGAGCCCTGGAAACAAATTTATCACAAATTCCAATATGTGAAAAACTATAGTATACCTCAGAAATAACTATGGTAACTGCTTGTAACTGCTTCCCTGATTGCAGAAAACATGCAGTGGAAATCACCTCTAATGTCACAGCAGATGTAGATATACATAAAATAAATAAATGAACAAAAACGTAGTAGTTGAATAGTCATTCCTAATAAGAATTAATAATACATTTTAAATCCATTATCTACTGTATATACAGTACACTGTGTAATCTTTATGTACTCAGGCTAGATCAGTATCACATACAGGACTAGACCCAAATGCAGGACAGTGGCAAGTAAAAGAGTTTATTTTTAAGAACACAAAAACAGGTGAACAGGCACGAAGATCCTCAAATTTGTGTCAAAGAGCGCAGGCGCGAGAGAAAAACAGAGGCGAGAGCTCAAAAAACACATGTAGCTCTAGTGACAGACAAAGACGACGTCACAGCCAGACAAAGGAAGGGGGAGTGGTTAAATACACTGAGGAATCAGGGAGACGATGAACAGCTGTGACGAACAAGTCACAGGTGAAACAGGTTGGGTAATCACAGAGAGGAAAAGTAAAATGCACACAGACAAGGGACGAACAGAACATGACAATCAGACAGCATTAACAAACCCAATCCTACATTTATATTTATCCTTAACCAGACTGACACATTGGATAATATCAAGGTCCATCTGGTCCTAACGTGCTATTTTTTATTATACACACACAAAACCCTCATGTAAAAGATAGGTTATAAGACCATTTAAACTGGTTTTACATCTGTATAAACATGTTTAATAGTATAGTATATTATAGTATAGGTTTTTTTAGTGCTAACATGCTAAGTTCTTGCTAAATACTTTGTATTGATGCAATGTTTCCGTACTAGACGTTCATGGGCAAAAACGTGAAAAGAGTGATTCCGCCTCTCATTTTCTTTCATTTAAGTAATCAAAGATATAACGCAGTTACATTATAGTTTCCCCAAAAGCTTTATTAAGAAAAGCTTATTTTTTCTAATTTGGGGAAGAGTCCAACTTCCACTTCAGTGAAATAAGTCATTGAGTGAGTAACGAGTACAACAGTCTTTGTTCTATCCAATAATTAATCTCAGTCTCTGCCTCGGCTCTGAAGCCGTGGACATGTTGTGCCTGCTTTGCCGATGTGATAATCCATCTTTGTTTGTTTCACACACACACACACACACTCACACACACACACACGGATGTGTTTGAAGGTGCATCTGACAGGAGACGCAGCATTTGACGCTTGTATCCCTGTCATGCATCGCTCTTTAGTTCTTACACTTGCTTACACTGCAAAAACACAGGAGCTTAGCCAGTGATTTTTAAGTCTGGTCTGACATCAGCAGCAGTGAGTGAAATATGAAGCTTACCTGATCTATCTTTAGCAGAAATCTATCAAACCAAACTAAGTTTATAGAGTTTATAAAATCACTGGTTAAGTAGTTTATCTTTGTAGATCTTTTTCTGTTGTCCACAAACTCCCACAGTTTTTTTATTTTTCCTTTTCACTTCTCTTCCACCTATTCCTTCCATCTTCCTCTTTCTGTTTGCTGCATGCAACATGCTAACATCAGGAGATCTACTAAGCACAGTAACACTTTGCCACCCAAGATGCCACTTTTGTTCAACGGCATCCACAAACACACAAACAGGTAAGTTATTGCATATATGTGTGTTCAGTCTGAATAAAACGAGGAAAAGTGTTTTCTCCGTACCGTCGTATGACTTTAAACCTTTCTTTAAAAGGTCTAGTGTGTTGGATTTAATGGTATCTGTTGGCTGGAAACCCTGAAATGAAGAATTGTTTAATTTTAAGTCACTCAAAATGATCCCTTCAAAACTACGCCCCCATTGTGTCCACCACATGTTATTGTAGCCCAGAATGGGCAAATCTAACCAAATCAGAACCATACTAAACCAACCCAGGTCAAACAAACTCAAATCAAACCGCACAAAACTAAATTAAACCAATTTAAACAACATTAAACCAAATCTTACCCAATTAAACCAAACTAAATCAAATCCTTGCCCCAAAGAAAGGCTTCTGTCTTTTAAGTTAACATTGACAGCTATTGTAATTTTCCCCTACATGCATGAAAAAGGAGATAGAGAAGACTTGTTTGTATGTACAATCATCCAAGTTTTGTTAGGACCAACATTATTGCACTGCAAGACATTTTAAATGCTGCAGTTGCTGTTCATTGGCTATGAATAAATATCCCAAACTGACCAAGAGATCTCACTTAATGTCAGAAAACCAGAGCTACATGCTAACATTAAACACAGCTACACTCCAGCCAAGCTTCCCTCAAAGTAGTTCCTCCATCTTAGAACGTCCATGGTCGGACTTTTAGGGAGAAACTGATGATTTTCACACATCTGTACTTCAGGAAGTAACGGACAAAGACCTTCTTGACAATCTGAGAGTATTTCATTTAAGGGGTTAGGGTAAGGGTTTTTTAATCAGTGAAGAAACAATTAACCAATTTATAGCAGTTAAATATGAGTAATAAAGCATATATGCGGAAACGTGTATAGTCTTGATGGGGTCACACAACCTTCAGTGAACTTCTCTGTTTATGTGAGTATTTTCAGCAGGAGCTTCAGAGATTAGTTTCCATCTTTGCCTTTTATTATTTTAGTTGGTTTCATTTGCAAATGCATGCTGTATTTTTTTTTAGATTTTTATTTTCTTTCTTTCTTTCTTTCTTTAATTTACTTTCATCTTGTGTGACTAGTTCCACGCTGCCTGCATGTCGAAAGACGAGCGCTGTCACAAAATCGCACGTAGTCAATGCAAAGCGTCATTCCGTCACGCAACGGGTTGTAATGTTCAGAGATGAGGTGACAGTTAGGTAAGACACACACGCACACACCCAAACACACACACACACACACACACACACAGATTGTTAAAATGAGTCTTTCAAGTTGAGAGAAAATTGCAGCGAGTTTTCTATCCTTTTACCATAACAATCAAAAACGTTTTTGTTTTTTTTATATCTCTCATACTCCATCACCCTAACAACCATGTCAGCATAAGGACATTTCTTTTCTTACACCAGTCAGCCAGTCATGGTTTAGTTATTGGACAAACATTATATATTATTTTTTGGGAATCTATTTGGACTTTTTCAAATGTTTTTTCTGTTTGTTCATTGTTTGTTTTGTTTTCTTTCTGTTTGTGTCTGTCCTCTCCTCCTGTCTCCTCTTCCTCCATTGGATGGCATGTTAATGCCGTGGTGCATCTAGTGATCTTCAGCCGTCTCTGGACAGGGTTAGAAGTGCTAGTGCCAACTGTCTGACTCCAGACAATCATGCCCCCTCACCAGAGACTGACAGGTACCAGACTCTGAACCCGCGACCCTCCTGTAGTCCTTCGTTGTGTTTCTTTGTTCTCAAACCTTTCCTGGTCTTTGTAGTTCTCTTTACCCCTGTGAATGGTCCTACACATACCCGATGATGAAGCTTCCCCACCCTTCTACCCACCTACCCCACACCCCTGCTGTACTCTGCTCTGCCAATCTGCTGTTCCACCTAGAAGTTCCTCTAGTTGCTACCATTTTGCAGTTGTTTGTGAAAGTGTTTTGCAGTATTGTATGATTTACTGACAAGTATTCAATTACATATAAAAAAGTCCAATATGCAATATGTGAGCACCACCAATCAGTGCAGAACAAAGCAAAGGTGAGTATAGCTGGTCACCAATGATAACAGACATAGTTTCAGGCCATTTTGGAACCCTTTTTTGGCTTGTAGAACCCTCCATGATGAAACCAATATAAACCCTAAACTCATGTTTCTCCTTGTCTGAAGACTTTTTGGCCAAAGAACAACCTTTCTTTAGAGGTAAATCCAGAGAGACTCCTTCATCTGCACCTCGCTTTTACTCCCACTACTGCATTCCATACTTGGCTCGTTACAACCTCTGTCAATAACTTGTGAACTCTTAATCATGACATACAGATTGTATACAGGTCAGCCTTAACTTTGAACGCTCAGGAAAATTAGAGTTTACAGGGTGCAAATATGGTAGCGTAGAGTGTGAACAAGGAATTAACGGAGAGCAAACATGTTATCGGTCCAATACTGGTCAATATCACTGGATCAGATATTGGAAAAAGAAAAAAGTGAAAGCCAATACAATCTGTAAATCCTAAAAATGACAATGACATGAGTGAGGGTGGCAAATGTCTGCCAACGCAGTGGAAGAGTTCTCTTTTTGAAATAGTTGGATAGAGCTTGGCAGTAAATGTGTCAACTTAATAACAAGTCTTTTTAACAGCTAAGTCCTTCAAAAGAGGTACTGGTATCAGACTGATATCAGACAGATAAATAGATAGATATGCAAGGTCATTAACTAGTATTGTATTGGACAAAAAAGTGGTATTGAGCCATTCGTAATTTTAATTTTGCATGTTTATACACTAGGTGTTTCCGACAGGTAATGCTGCTTCTATAGCCTCCTACAAAAACACAGGTTCTGCTGAAAAATTCCACTATTATGTATATTTACACAACTACTACTGTTTCCTGACTTTCTCGTAAGGCGGATTGTTGCATATTGGACCTTTTAATATGTTATTGATGTTATAAAAACTGAGCAATGTGCATTTTTTTACTCTTCACTACCCAGTCCTCGGTCTAGTCATTGGGTGTCTTCATCGTAGAAGTTGTACTTTTGGTGTTTCCTTCTGGCAACAGATCTGCATGTTGTGTGTGTGGCTGCCAGGACAGTGGAGATTGTCTCTGATTCAAAATAGAAAGGAATTCTGTGCTCAAAACGTTTTTGGAAGAGTCTCAGATGGCCAAAATTGGTTGCCGAAGTTGGTGGCCACCAAAACTGAGCCAAAAGCAGATTGGATTTTGGAGTTGAATTAAACTGAATTAAAGCTAATGTTGCTTTTGTGTTTGTTGGATGTTTTTATCAACACATCATTGTGTTGATATGTGTCTGTGCGTGCGTGTGTGTGTGTGTGTGCGTGCAAGCGTACCTACAAGTGTGAGTGCGACGTGGATGTGCGGGTGTGGGAGGGGGCGGGTTGTCAATAGGGTGCTGCTGAGGTCTTGTGTTTAAGAGGTTTTGTTCAGAGGAGAGCTCTGATTATTGTGAGGAAAGTTATGTTGGTTAAAATGTTACTGGTTAACAATAATGTATAGTCCTATTTTACCATGAAAGGGATTGAGGTTGGGTCACTTGAAAATTTGTAGTCTACATAATAAAATTGATGATGTTTCTGAAATCCTGACTGGATATAAATTACATATACTTGCAATATCAGAGACTCACCTGAATCCAGCAATAAACAGTGAAGTATTGAAAATAGAGGGATATAATATGTATAGACTAGATAGGGGAACAACAAGGGGATGTGGGGTAGCTATCTATTGCCAAGATCATATTCCAGTTAAAAGTTAAAGAGGTGGAAGTATTGTGGATGCAGGTTCAACTTCCGTATATAAAACCAAGGTTAATAGGGTGCTGCTATAGACCTCCGAACGCAACTACAATGTACTTGAAAATATATGTACATAAGTGTTAGACAAAGCGTGTAATGCAAATTGTGAAACGTTTGTCATAGGGAACTTAAATATAGACTGGAATGTGAAAGATTGCCCGCTGAAAGCCAGACTCCTTTCTCTAGCAGATACATGTAATTTATCACAAGTGGTCAAGAAGGCTAGTAGAATATGCAGAAGAGTGTATGGAGTCAAATCTTCAACATGTATTGATTTAATATTTACAAATGTTTCTGAGCTGTGTTCAAAAGCAACTTCCACTCCAGTAGGCTGTAGCGACCACAACCTTATAGTTATTGGAAGAAAGATGAAAATACCCAAGAGGGGTCAGAAAATGATCTGCAAACAAATCTTTAATGAAAATAACTACCGTAATGAAGTGAGAGAGGTTGACTGGTCCGAAGTACTACAGGAGGAAGACCCAGGTCTTGCTTTGGGTGATCGTTTTGATCATTTACTACTCCCAATTGTGAATAAACAAGCTCCTGTCAGAAAGTTAACTGTGCAAAACTCTATGTCGCCTTGGTTAGATCAAGAACTTAAAGCACACATGATGGAGGTGGTGGTGAACGAGAATGTATCGTAAACTTAGAAACTTTGTAACAATGTTAAATCAAAATAATAAGAAGATGTATTATCATAAGAACATTTGCAGTATTAATATAGACAGCAAGTCAATTTGGATCATTCTTAATCACCTAATGGGAAAAGTGCGTAGATGTACACCATCTTTTCTAAGAGGCAGAGGGTAATTTTTATCACCAAACCAGTTGATAAAAGCGACTTACAATGCACTTATTGTAAGTCGCTTTGGATAAAAGCGTCTGCTAAATGACATGTAATGTAATGTAATGATATAGCTAACTATTTGAGTGTATTTCAGTGATAAAATTCAGAAATTAAATGATGGAATGGAGGTGAATGATAAGGGTCTAGAGCTCTCATCCAGGCTTATCACAAACAAAGTGATAAAGAATAAATGTTGTAATAAATAAACAATTATAGAGAACAAAGTTTGTTACATCAGGCTTTTTAGTCTTGATGTGTCAGTGTTGTGTTTACAGCTTGTTTCATTGCTCGTAAGTGGTTAAAAACGTACTTGTGGCATTGGCAGGCACGAAAAAACAGACATGGGCAGCTTTTCACTTCATGCATGGATCAGCATGGCTTTCTGATGATTTTACACTGGCTTGCTGATTTTATGGTCATATGGGTGATATGTTTTGTATGTGTACACATAGAAAATCATTGTCACGTACGCTGCCGCGGAGACGTCCGGCGAGTCCCAGGATTCTTATTCAACATGCTTCCCCTGAAGATGACAGGTATCCTTTAACGGAACTACAACAGCTTCCTCTTAGAGCTTGACTTGTGCCTTAAAGTCAAATGCCTTTATTGTAAAACCTTTGTTGTCGTGGAAGAATGTGGCAACATATCGTCAAGTTTTTTCTGTTATGTGAGAAAACATAATCCTCCTTATGTTTCCGCCTGAAGCCAGTAGGTCTTACTGGCTTCAGGCAGATGTCAAGCTCGATTTGCAGCCAACACTAATCTCTTCACAGAGTTCAGACACTTGTTAATAACTGGTTGTGACTTTCAACCTAGAACCTTTTTCCAAACCTTTATTCGACGTTATTAAATGATGTATCATGTGAAACAAATATCTCAGTTTAAAGCATTTTCAAAGAAATGGTAAACAATTTTGGGAAATGTGCTTGAATGTTCATGCTAGGTCAGGCAGGGGCCTTGCTTTACAGAGGCCACCATCTTGATCTGCCATGTTTCTGCAGCAGAAACATGCAGAAGCTTATAAATGTAAATCAAAATCATTGGATTGAATATCGAAAAGAGAATAATGTTGAATTCGATAACCAAAATCCAATGTATTGCATGCTTCTCCATGCACAGACTGGAAAAGCAGTCATGTTTCGGGTTATTTATTTCTTCTGTATAGGAGCAGATATGTGTTACACGGTTAGAAAATTCATTCATTTATTTATCTGTTAATCCCAGCTGACAATTGGCGAAAGGCGGGGTATACCCTGGACAGCTCGCCAGTCCAACAACCATCCCAGATAGAGAATTGCACGAAATAGCACAAATGTCCAGTTAACTGCTGTGTAGTTTAAAATGACTGTATTGGATTGATATCAGTATCGGAAGATACTCAAAAGTTGTGATACTGATATCAGTTTCAGACGCTAAAAAGTCATATCGTGCCATCCAGTCCACTGTAATTCCCTGATGCACATGGGAAAGTTCAATAACCTTTGGAGCAAAGCAGTATCATAGAAACTAATTTTCATGCTGCTATGTTTTCCAGCTGTATGTAACGTTGTGGAGAATATAATTGACAAAGCAGACAGATGAGAAGTATTTACAGCCTAAGCGAGGCAAAGCTTTGAGCAACAGTCTCTCCTGATCTAAAATGTGAGCACCCTTTTTCCACGAATATAGCTCAATGATAGCACCCCATATGTGTGTGTCTGCCATTAGCTTGTGCATGTGTTTGTTATTTGGAATTTCCTCCTTATTGCTGGTAAAACATGTTGCATTACTTTTTCCTGGCTACCAACCGTTGTGATAAAACACACCAAGAGAGGTAACTCCGACCCTGGCGTCCAAACATTAGCGTCATCCAAAGGTCTTGGACAACAGCTCAGTTTATCTTCAACTTGTTAGCCAATAATATAGTTTATAGTAGGAACACTCATGAGTCGGAACCAAACACATCATAGCCACATCTGGATGTTTCCAGTCCCAAAGTTAAATCAAAACTTGCTGTATCCCTGGCCATTGACCTTTGTCAAGTTGCTTCTAGGGAAGAGGCGTCACAATCCTCGGTATCGTTAGCGGTCCGATACTGGCCAAAAGATACAAATACCAAACTATCCATTGATACCATTCATGTAATGCAGATGGAGCATTGTGTTTCGCAAATGGCTGGTGATAGCTAGGTGCTATCGGACTTATATGGGTATCGGTACAAGCTCATGGTTTCCATTTCAGAGACAAAAAAGTAGTATTAAACTCCAGCTAATTAGGCTAATTAGCATGTGTATAACATACATGTGCGAAGGCTAATGATGTTAAACCTGTAGCGATCAACACAGCACATGTCATGTAAGTATATTTCCCAAAATGATTTACTTTTCTGTTGTTTTTTGCTTCAAACTTGTTTCAACTAAGTTTAATAATTTCTTGAACTTAACAAAATAAAAGATAGAATCATGAGGTATTTAAGATCTGGACACAGGGAAGAGTGACTGTAATATACAATGAATTGTTCCATCATTTGTGTAAAAAGGGAAGCTTGTGTGGCTTTTACTTTGTGGATGATATTTTTCCTGGTTTGTAGTTTGACGACAGGAGACTTTTAACCCCAGGGTTTTGTTTTATTATTGTGGTCGTCACTGTAGAGTTCTGTCCCGTTGCTTCTTCTTCTTCTTCTTCTTCTTGCTCCTTCCTTGGTGGTTTCTATAGCACCCAGTTTGTGCTGTTGTGAAGTGGTGGTAGTTTTGGTGTGAAATCCTTTCCTCGCTGATGCTTCGTTTGCTTCCCGCATTCTTCCAACGTCTCCGTTTTTTGTTCAGGGGAATTTGCAGCTTCTGTGTGCGCTCACCTTTCTCCTGTTCAGTCTTTGATTAGGTCTGTGTCTTCAGGGCTTAGTAATGACTCCGTGGTGACTTAAAAATTTCAATTTCAAGTGTGTGTGCGAGCAAGCGTGCGTGCGCGGCACCTTGGTGGTGATGCATGTGTCATGTTTGTACTTTTCATGTCCATGAATGGAGAATACGGATGCTACTTCCCGCCCAAGAAACTTTAATTCACCTCAGTACAAAGACGAGGTACATGCACACTCTGTCTACTCTGTGCGCACACACTTAACCAGTGCTTCACGATGATGTGACACCCCCGTTATTCATTACACCAACCTGCCATGCATCACAGCACGGCTCCCATTTCCTGTTTTCCACATCATAAACTTATAAGGCCAATGCCAGCACCACTGACAGAATCAGATTCTTCTTCTTCTGTTCTCGATGATTTATCGTCCATCATGGTCTCTTCCATTCTTCCATCCATCCATCCATCCATCTATCAATTTGTTCCATTTTTTCTTTTCTTTTTTGGTTCTTGTATTGCTCCTTTTGCTCATACACCATTCTCCAGACAGCCTGGGACCTTGGAAACACCTGAATGTCAGACTCTTGGCAGGAAGCTCTCTGACAGTGGCAGGTAAGGCGTCGACCACTGGTTGAACACATGTCAAAGGTCACTCTACGACCTCGTCTCCCTAAAAAACTGATGTTCCCACATGACTAAAAAGCATCTACTGATGGGATAAAGATGGGATCTTTTGGCATCAACTGGAAAATTAGGGTGTGGAAGAATAATGAAATTTTGTGGCTGGTTCGACATTTAAACTAGAGGTAGATCGATTAATCGGGCCATTATTTGCCATTTTTAACAAAGAGCATTGCTTTTATGATGACCTGTTAATATTTAGTTCATACATGATTATTTTAATTGAAAATACTGCATATAATAGACATTAAATGCAACTGGTTACTGAAGTATTATTTGTTATCATTAAACCGTTATATTTAATCAGATGGAGGTAAAAAAGAAAATAGACTGAATATGGGTAAAACAAAATAGCCCATTAGCTGCAATCTGAGTTGTAAAAATCATTTTTTTGTCATAGAAAATCTGTCAACCTCTAATTTGAATGAAAAACAATTAAAAATGTTCATATTTAAAGCTTTTTGTGAAGCAATTCCAGACGCTTAACGATGACTAAATTCAAATTTAAATAGCTTGATCCTTCCTGCAAACTTCTGCTCATCTTTCATTTAACCCATTTTGGATTATTTATTTTTCTCTTTGTTTTTCCGTTACTTTTCCTCGCTCTTCCGTTTCCATTTTTTTTTCCTTCTTCCTGTTTTTTCTTCCCGTTCTCGTTCCTTGCATGCTGCTGCTGCTGCTGCTGCTGCTGCTGCTGCTCATGCATCTGCTCTGGGTTTGTATCGCTCGTTTGCGTGTACGTAGCAGAATGAAGCCCACCTCAATATTAAGGGGCTCCCGAGGGAAAAAGGCCCCACTTCGGCCCACTGGTAAGGAGATTCTCCCCCCCACCCAGAGTGTGTGCCCTCCCTCATCTCCAGGCCACAGACAAAGTGTCACTCCTACATGATTGTGTTTATTTGTTTGTGTCTCTGTGACTTTGTCTTTGCCACAACTGAGCCTCAGCTGCTGCTTCTCTGTGTTTGTGTATTTACTGTAAGTCTTTTTGTATCAGTGTAACTTCTGTGTGTGTGTGAAACTTGAATATGAAATGTTAAACAGGGTCAATTTGTTAAACATCAGCGTAAAATAATTATCAATTAGAACATTATTCATAGAATTTGCATACTATCATATGCAGGTAGATAGTTTGAAAATCCAATACTGAATGAACCAAAAGACTTAAATAGGAGGAGTTACACATTCCCTTTTCCACAAGTTAAACATAATAATATAATTGTATAACTTAATCAAGTACATTTCTAAAATTACAGCTCCTTTAAGTTTCATGGCAGAGCTAATAATGACGTCCCATCCAGGTTAAGTTCGCACAAGTTTACCCAGAGTTTCACATGTCAGGTTATGAGGTGTTCGAGGTTAGCATTATAGCTAGTTCTGCTCACTAGCAGGCTAATCAAGTCCTATCGAATGAACACAACACAATGTCCATAGACACTAGTAACACAGAAACAAGTGTATGACTTTAAAGTGACAGAATTGATTAAAAAACAACAACTTTAGTTACACTGTTTTTAGTCAAAGCAGCCATTTTGAATTGTGACTTTGGGGTATGAGGAGTTAGAAACAGTTGATGACTTGGAATTAACAACTTCCTGAGCGTCCTACTCATAAATGGGAAAATACAACTTCCAAGTACAACTGGATGCACTATAACATGCTCTAATTGGATCTAAAAAATGTAACACTTAGAGCTGTGAAATGCATTAGAAAACAAAGGTGTCATGGATCACTTAGGTGTTTTGTGAGAATGGATGAGAAAGAATGAGTATGTGCAGAATGACTGGATTAATGCTTTGCGGCTTTCACTTTCCTCTGTGTTCTTTCACTCTTGAAAATCTTTGATTTGCAGCAACAACAAAAAAAAATCCTAAACAAGCTTCACTTTGTTGCCACTGATTCTTCACTATAGTCGTTGCTGTTCTTCCATGTTTTTTCCGTCAGCCACTTCCTGTTGGCTTTACTTTTTTAGGTTTAACTTTACATTTTGAGGTTTTAATGTGTACAGGATGACCCCTGACCTGCCAGTTTCAGGTGCTAGGCCCACGTTTAACTTGAATGTTGTTTTCTCTCCCCTTTTTTCTTTATTCCCATTCCTTTCATCCTTGTCTATATTCATCCCTCCTTTCTTTCTCTCTTCACTCACCATTTCTCCTCCCCACTGGTCGTGTCCTTCCTCCCTCCTCTCTATCTGCCTCACTGTCTCGTCACGGTGTTTTAGGGGCCACCTCCAAGGTGGTGCGTCTCTTTCCTCCTCAGTGACGTCCTCCTCAGCTCGCAAAGTGAGGCAGCTCCCGCAGCTTCCCCCCAAGAGCAGCACTGTAGAACAAGGTGCGTGTGTGTGCAGCCAAGTTCTGTTTGATTATCAAGCTGAAAGCTGGAGTAAGCTAACGTTTTTGGATGGAGGTCCTCTGGTCTGAGATGCAATATCTCCATCTATTAGATCTATTTTCCAACTGTTAGGTCTTTTTATAGGTTGCTTTGCAGCATAGGCATTTGCTGGAAAAAGGGTAATTTCCAAGTATGCATAGCTACTTAGTAGAGCAGCCAATAGGAGGCAAACTCTGTCTCTGAAGTGTCTGATAATTGGTCATAGTCGCATAGGATGGATTCCCACAAAGCTGGAAACACATCCTAAGTGAGGTATAGAAGTGTAGTTTTCTCATATCACTTGATGTACGTCATGCTGAAAAGTCGTTGTGGAATTGTTGATTGACAACAACAAAGACGTGTCACCTACCCCAGTTTTTAGAAAGCACTGGTCTATAAAAAGGCCAGAAGAAGGAAGTTAATATAGTTTAAATGAGTGCTTGTTGTGGGAGAAGCACGATGACGAGGAGAATCGTATGAGTAGAAGTCACTGGACTTCCTAATTGAGACAAATGCAGATTTTAAGCCGTAACCATCTGAGGATACGTTGGTTGTGTGAGGGATTAGATCACATCAACTACACAGGAAGTGTATGGTTCTTACCCCACCACTAGAGGCTAGGCTCTTCAATGGAATCCACTTAATTGAAGCTGAGTAAACAACTGAGTAAAAAAAAAACACATTGAAAAGTGAAATGCAATCGTCTGATGTCAGAAGCTTGGTCATCATTAGGGGACAGTTGGGAATCGGAAAATGGTAGTTACGATAAATATCATGTAGAAGCACTATTTGTCCAGACATTGAAACTGACCAACGAGGAACCTTTTATCCCGACTAACCAGTGTCCATGCCAGAAACCAATGGGAATGCAGCTTTGTTTCACCATTTTAAATATTAGAAATGTTTAGTAAAGGTTCGTTTACAGTTTAATCATGAGTACATTGTGTGTTTGTGTGTAGCCCTGGTAGCAGAGGAGCGTGTCCGTCAGCTCCAGATGAGGGTGCATTCCAACCGGGTGTCGGCTGCCTCCACGTCCAGCCAACAGGACCTGGACAGAGCCCTCAAGAACAAACGCGAGGTGGATCATCAACTTTTTCGTTATTATTATTTTTTTGTATTTCTATTTAAAACAAACTCAGCAGACAGTTCCAGACATAATCGGTAAGTATGTGTGTTTTCATGCAGCTCTACAAAGATCAGAGGAGGAGCAGTGAAAACGTTTCCCATAAGTCCTCAGACAGTGATGTCAGCGACGTGTCAGCCATCTCTCGAACCAGCAGTGCCTCTCGCATCAGTAGCACCAGCTACATGTCCATCCAGTCAGAGAGACCCCGGGGACGCTTCAGGTACACACACACAATCACACACTCTCCATGTTTACGTCTCAATTAAAAAAGGTCCAATATACGAGATTTTGCCTCATAAGCCTCATAATATCTTTGGTAATCATTTTGGTTCCACTTGAATGCAACAGTAAACACATTAATTGTAAAGAAGGCAAAGTATCTCACTGAAGCCGACTCTAAATTTACTTCCAAACTAAGATCATTTTTTAGCTGAAAAAGGCTCATTAAAGTTAATATTGGTGTGGCATTTTCGCAATGGAGCCTTAAAAACAGTGAAAAAGGCTCCAAAAACAGTCATTGATTCCACAATTTGATAATCAATGAATGGGTTTGAGTCTATTTTTAGCAATGAAAACACTTTGTGTGATCTAAATATTTGAGAGCATCATCTAATATTTTATGAATGTAATTGGATTCTTCAACTCCAACAATTAGTTGCACTCAGGTATTGTATATTGGACCATTAAGGTGTTATTACAACCCTATGAAATAAGGTCAGCATTGAATGACATTATATGACTGGTTTGGTAAATCTCAGTCGGGCCATGCGCGCAACGGGCCGCCACATGATGAAAAGCACCAGCGTGAGTGGTGAGATCTACGGCATGGAGCACACCGACGGCAGCCAGTCAGACACCGCACTGGGAAGCCTGGGGAGCGGGATCAAGAAGCGGCGCTCGAGCCTCAGCCAGCGCGTCGTCGCCATCCTCCCATCCAGACGCAGCCGAAGTACCTCGCAATTGAGCCAGACAGGTGAGGGATCTGACCACCCCCAACAACCCAGATAATCTGACAATATATCAACAAAATAACATATTCCCAGATATTATTGGTTTTTCATTCTCACTTTATAGACATTAAGTGGAAATATAATCTCAGAATGATTTTAGGACATTAGTGTAATTACTGTAAATAAATAACACTGGTGTCAAAGAGACTGGACGCCTTTTACAGGATCTAATCTACTTCTTTGCCCTTGGATGATGAAGGACGACATTAAATAAATGCAATTAAAAAAAATATCAAGAAGGCTGATGCAGCAATCTTTACAGGAAAACTTTTCTCTATAGAATTTATTGGTGGTTGCAGAATTTTCAAATCAGTCTAATGGCATTCTTGTTTGTAGAGGAATTTGACTATCGCTGGGGCAGCAATAGCTCAGTCGTACTCAGTGGTAGTGTTCTACAAGAGGTCACTTCTAAGGTCTTATTCAGACCTGGTCTTAATAGCCACAAATTAGCAGCACTGATGTTCACCATTCACTCAGTGTATTTGAGCCCCAAATGAGTTTTATGGCACAAAAAAAGAGTCTTAAACTCAATTAATTTTTCATGTATTAGCAGCTACTGTTAGCAACTACTCTCGCAATATGCTGTGGCATCAGTATTTGTTGATAACAGCTTCCGTAGCCAGAAGCTAAGTTATCATTGGTTGACATTAGCTGCTAACTGTGGACATCAGTGTAAGACATTTGCAGCTACTGTAGCTAGTAGCTAAGGCATTGGTGTTTGACGTTAGTGGCTATTGTAGCTAGAGGCTGTGCCATGAACAGCTAATGTAGCCAGGCGCTACAGCATAGGTGTTATCAGACCCAAATGCAGGACGGTAAGTAAAAGAGTTTATTTTTAAGCACACAAAAACGTGAACAGGCACGAAGATCCTCAAACATGCGCAAAGAGCGCAGGCACGAGATCAACGTGGTACAGAACACTGACTGGAACAGGTAAATAGAGATTAGCAGAGTCACAGAAGCACATACGTGCAAATAATCCCACAGAACTGCGAACCACAAAAAAACTGGAGGAGCGAGCTCAAAAAACACATGTAGCTCTAGTGACGGACGAAGACAAACTCACAACCAGACAAAGGAAGGGGGAGTGGTTAAATACACTGAGGAATCAGGGAGACGACGAACAGCTGTGACGAACAAGACACAGGTGAACCAGGTTGGGTAATCACAGAGGGGAGTGAAGTGCACGCAGACAAGGGACGAAAAAGACTTCAAAATAAGAGTGAATTTCACAATAAAATGACATTGACAATGGAACATGACAGGTGTCAAATTTTAGCAAAACAGTGTCTGGTTTGTCGTAGCTACTTAAGTCAAACAAGATAGAAAATGTAATAACCCACAGTCAGTTTTTTTTGCTGTTTCATCTCCGCTTCACTGATTAAAACTTTGTGTAGGGTTTTTTTCTGATGTTGTTGTTGTTTATGGTATTTGTTGTTGTTGTGTGTGTTATTTCAGAAGCGGCGGGTAAGGCGGTGGACAGACAGAAAGGTAAAGCAATAGTTAAGACAGACAGACAGACACATTGAAGAGTGAGCAGATAGACACGAACATAGGACAAAATGTAGTAAATCAAATTTTTTTTTTTAGTTTATTTTTCTGTTTCCTCTTTTTTATTAAGACTTATTAACATAAATGTTGATAAGTGTTAAAATACCAGTGTGTAGGATTTAAGTTTGAATTTATTGTCTAAAAATATGTTTTAATTTATTTCATTATCTTTTGAAATTAAGAACATTTGTCCGCCATGTTTGTACAGTAGCCCAGAAAGGACAATTCAAACACTGGCCATCTGAAGGCCACCTTACTTTCGAATGGTGCCTTCAAATGGGACCTTTTTTTAAATGAGAAGTTTTGAACATGACACCTGGTGGCACCACACAGCTAGCATGCTAACGCAATGCAATAGATAGAGGACAAAAATAGTAGATTGGGAACCTTTTTCAAGTCAAGACAAATGAATATATCACTGACTACCAACATTTTTTTTAAGCATTAGCAAAAATGTCAGAACTTATGAACCATGAGCTTTTAGGAGCTTTCAACACAAGGGATTTATCATCTTACCTACTTGTGTATTTAATTGGCTGTAATATGCAACTTCACTAAATCCTACACATTGGTTTTTAAGAAACACAAGCGCAGACAGTTAGGAAACCTCAGAGAGAAAGTGTAGCTTTTTGAGACAGACAAAAAAAGTCCCCAGCACCTTCAGCCCTTCCTGAATTCTGTCTCTGGCACGCTTCCTCACTCCACCCTCTCCCTCCACCATCATGTTTTAAAGGCTGGTCCAACTCCAGAAGAAGCCTGCTTGTTTAAAAAAATATGTGTATTTTTACAATCCCAACTGCAAGTTCAATTTCGGTCACTGCAAAATCTGAACATGGACGTGTTGTGTTTATGACAAAACCAGCAGGCTTTCTCCTCACTGTTAATGGTTCCTTCACTCTCACCTTTACACCCTTGCTTCACCTTCAAGGTATGATGAGTAGACCCTGACTCTCTGCATCTAGCTCTTCCTCCAGTGACCTCACCACCTGTAAAATAACCAAGAAAGTTTCCAAGACTTTGACCTGGCAACATGTTCATGTATATGTTCTCTAAAGTATTTCTCTAAATGTATTTTACCTTTAAATCGTTCAAGAAATTGGTGAAGTCACTATGGGATCTGAAATGTGCATGGGTAATGTAAAGTATTGAATTTTTCATTGTATACAAATGTAGAATCTAGTTGGAGTGTTGGGTAGGTATGACATGAGATGCCTGATAACTGGTAGCAGCCTTGGATTGGATGTCTCACACACAAAGAGCAGAGGCTCAAACCCCTCTTCTCTGTGTTTGCCACAGAGGCGTCAACAGGTAAGAAAGGCAAAGGCAGCAGCAGCATCCAGAGGAGTGTGGAGACGGGAATGGCGGTGGAGTATCCTCGAGGAGGCTCAGCCATGAACCGGCAGGCCAGCAGAGAGTCCACTGACGGCAGCATGAACAGCTACAGCTCTGAGGGGAAGTATGTGAACCACCGATCCACACATTATGTACTTTTTGACATCACAGGGAATGTTCTGATGATAAAAACACGTGTTTGTGTTTGTGTGTCAGTCTGATCTTCTCAGGGATGCGGTTGGGTGCTGACAGTCAGTTCAGTGACTTCCTGGATGGTTTAGGCCCTGGTCAGCTGGTGGGCCGGCAAACGCTGGCAACACCTGCCATGGGTGAGTGAGGACTCATCTACTCTAAATTTCTCCTCAATAAATAGAAAGCATCTTCTAATTATTTCATGTGTGGCAATGTTTTAATGATTTCCATCCCCTGCATGTACAGGTGATGTCCAGATTGGTCTGATGGATAAGAAAGGCCAGCTGGAGGTGGAGGTGATCAGGGCACGAGGCCTTACCCCCAAACCAGGCTCCAAATCCCTCCCAGGTAACACCCATTCTCCTGATTTTCTTCTTTCGCCATCTTTTTGGATATTCATTTTTATATTAACTCAACCCCTCCATTGCCAGCTCCCTACGTGAAGGTGTATCTTCTGGATAATGGAACATGTAAAGCCAAAAAGAAAACCAAGATTGCACGAAAGACTCTGGAGCCTCTCTACCAGCAGCACTTGCTCTTCGAGGAGAGTCCGCAGGGCAAAGTGCTTCAGGTAATGTTCTGCTTTTGGGTTTTTTTGTGGATGTGTGGACAAGAGTAATTGCAATACTACTTAGGCCTTGTCCACAGGGAAACAGAGCTTTTCCTAGACAATGCCATGCATTTGGTACAGGACAAGTACCAAAATGACCAGATCTGGTACTTTTTGGGTAACCCTAACCCTCGCCCCAACTGTTCACTTTTTGGCACCTTGGGGTACCAGAGTAAAATGGTATGGTCTGGGTGGAGCTAAACCTGCTCCCTTGGTTGGTGTTTCTTCAATGGCCGCGGTCATTACATATCACTCATACAAAGCTTGACGAGTTGAGAAAAACAAAATCGACTACAAATCAAGCTGGGAAAAAAGAGCTGCTGGATGTCCTCCGTTGTAGTCTGTTGTGCCGTGTTCAGTTGTCCTCATTTGTTGTCATTGCACCGGTACATCACGCTACATATCTCACTGACGTGGCCTGACCCACCCAAACCGCACCATGATGGAAATGCGGCTTTTGACGTTGTTTGGATAGGACATAACCTTTGTATTGTACTGAGGTGAATCTGTAGGTTTACTCACTTGTAAGAACAATCCTGGTTGTCATGTGTCTAAAAATTATTATCTTTCTACTTCCAGGTGATAGTATGGGGTGACTACGGACGATTGGACCACAAATGTTTCATGGGTGTAGCACAGATCCTGTTGGAGGAACTGGACCTCTCAAGCACGGTGATCGGCTGGTACAAACTGTTTCCGCCATCGTCATTGGTGGACCCTACATTAGCTCCACTTACACGACTGGCATCTCAGACGTCATTGGACAGCTCAGGACCGCCGCCAGGCGTTCGGTCCTAGTGACCGGATAGCGATTCGCAAAACCCCCCAGCCCCCCACACAACACCCCTTAAAATTACAAAACAATGGACCACATGCTACTGGACCACAGCTGAGCCGAGGGCGAGATCCCAAACCACGAGAACAAACATGAAAAGCCCTCGGTGAACCAGTGAAAAGCCAGACGGAGAGACAGGGAATGAGAGAGAGAAAGAGAGAAGGAGAGACAGAACTAGCCAATCAAAGCTTAGCTGGAGTCTGACAATCATGTCTCACACCTTCCCTCTTCCCCCTCCTTACACCGTTTTGTTTCAAGAGCTTTGCTTTGCTTTGTTTTCTCCTCTGAACCCACAGTGGTAGAGATTTCTGTCCAACATTCTCTCTACTGTTTCCTTTCTATTTCTTTCTTTCTTTCTTTTCGTCTAACCTTTTTGCGCAGCCCCTATCAGAACGCTCAATCCAAGTAGAGTCCTCCTCCTCCAGCCACGGTAGCGCCCCGGCCAATCAGAGTAGAGCGTACTGCGAGGTCACAGGGACGAGGAGTCTAAACAATGTGTGGGTTGTTAGTTAGTAGCAAAACGGATACAGCGTTGTGCTGCTGTACTGTTACCGTAGTAACAAGTGTTGTAGACGAGCACGAGGGGTAGAGGTCTGGCACAGTTTGGTGGCCCCTTCAAACGTGAAGGGCAGCCTGCACATGCACGTGCACATTCTTAGCCTTGTTGTGAGATAGATACGAAAGCAAGCACAAGAAACGGTCGACTCCTTTATGCGGAGAAACTGAAAGTTAAAGAAAACACAGGCCAAATTAAAGGGGATATATGTGAAATATGTACGGCGGCGACATTTGAAATGGTTACTACAATCCCGAGTACAATATGTTAGAACGTAGTTGCCACAACACGAAAACACTGAGCTGAACGAACACCTAGCCTTGCACTGTGTGTGTGCACAAACCCAACTGTCCCATTATCACATGACAAAAAGAGACAACAATAACGAGCCGTAAAAATGCTACATAATTTAAATATCCACCAACAACATATACAAGATGTTAGCTAACCTTGGATATCTTGGGAATCTCCACGGCTGACTCTTTTTCTTGGCCCCTGGTCAAGACCTTTTTTAGTGAGGTACTGAGGGTTTCTAGGTTTGGTAACGTTCGGAAATATCTGACCCAAAGCCTCTGAAATGCAGCTCATTGTGTTTGACGTATGTCGAGATCAGACTACGCAATTTTTTTGTCTTTCACGATGGTCATTGTGTCAGATTATCAATCAGAGTGGCCGTGGCAACACTTCAAATTTGATCCTCAACCAACCAGCGAAAAAAAGGATTGTAGACCCATTCCTGGGTGTCACAAAGAGGACGGTATGGACTATTTGTCCTTTAGAGAGAACTTGGAAGATAACTTCTCTTCACCATGTGAAGCACTGTTACCCTATTGGTCCAGGAGCACAGGAGTCAGGAAAATGGAAAGAATTAGAATTAGAATTAGAAAACTATATTCATTCATTCATACAATTTGAACATGCCAGACGTTGTGGAGTCTGCCAGACACCAAATCTCTGTTCTCCAATTATGTTACACTACATGTCTGTTCATCACTCCCGTCGTTTATAATTTGGTCAAGACCAAATCACTTGAAAATCAGCAAGGAGTTATCAATCATGGCTATAGATGCGTTGGTCCCATTCCTGGGCGTCACGAAGAGGACACTATGGACTGTTTCTCCTCCTTCTCCTACTTGAAAATCGGCGTAAATTTGCATAGTCTGATCCCGACAATACTCTCGGCGGCTACAAACCGCGACCAAAACGTAAGTGTCACAAGTCTGTGTCTCTGATGACACATGGCATCATGTTGCTATGATACATTTCTTACATATATCCCCTTTAACTATTTGCTTATTGAAAAATCTTGACTCGTTTTATTTCTTTGTCTTTTTCGTTGTTTTTGCGTGAAAGTTCAGACTGGTACCATACGGTGCAGACTCCCTCTTGTTTTTGTGTACGTTTCATTGTTTTCCGAGCGACGGTGTCAAAGGCCGTCAACAACGGTCTCGCTACAATCACCCGAACAATCTCCACCCAGTCCCCTCCCCCACCCCTCCACGACCCCCCCCCCCAAACCCTCTATCTCCCCCTGTAGGAGGGAGCAGCATGACTCGGGAAATCCCGCGACCCCCCAGCCCCCCAAGCTGCATGCACGTTTCTTTTCGTTCTGTTCGTTCTCTCTCTCTCTTATTTTTTTGGTTCGTTTTCTATTTCCGTTTTTACTCTCTCTTTTTTCTTTCTTTGTTTGTTTCGTTTTTGTTTTGTTTTGTAAAACTCGAAGATGAGACAAAAATTCAAAACAGAACAAATTATCAGAAAAAAAAACAGAAAACAGAAAAAAGACTAGAATATGTGTGTTAGTTCCACATACTTTTAGGCCAGCTTGTATGTTGCATGTTCTTGTACAGTTTGCTCGTACTGAATATGAATACAAACCGAGAAAAGCCAAGCCATCCCCACCCCCTAGCAGGAGCGGACCAATGGGGAAAGGGGGGCAACTCCACCTAGGCCACGCCTACCACTCTGGGTCTAAATATCCATATTAGGGTGAAAAAAACGGATTATTTTGATTGCGTTTTTTTTTTTTTTATGTTGGAACCCTTTTGAAACAACAACAACAACAGTGCTGTTTTGTAGTACTAATTCTACTCGAGCCCCTGGCGTCTCCGAGGATGTAAAACTGTAGTCGGGGCTAGAGACCGAGATAGAGAATGTGTGTATAACAGCTAAATGTATATGAAGTATCCTTATGAGTTTGACAGAAATGATAAAGATATAGATATATGAATTATAAAAAAAGAAAAAAAGAAAAGAGTGTATGACTGCACACCAGTCACCGACACACACACACACGTGCACGCACACACACACGCGACACCTTGTACATACAAATCAGGACGAGCGGCGCGAGTAGAGTTTGAAGATTTGAACAAATAGATAAATAAATGATTTAAACAAAAAAGGGGGGGGGAAAAAAAGGAAAGAAACACACAAACATTCCTGGTCTTGTTGAGGGGGAAGTCGACGTCCTGTGCTCGAGCTGCTGAGCGGCGTCGAGCCACAGGGGGGCACTCAAAAGGCCTTTATTTTTGTCCCCTCCACCGTCAGAAGAAAAACTAGCAGAAACCAATTAGAACAAAAGTTTAATTTCTTCTCCTCAAACTCCTTCCCCACCACCACCGCACCCCCCTCCCCGCACTTTCACCCCCTGTTTATTACTATTGGTTTGGACTGGACTTCTGAAACCAATGAGGTTTTTTGCAAAACATATTTTTGCGGATGCTTTTGTTGAAAACCCGCGGCGGTGTGGCCGACTGCCTTTTCCTTTGTCAGTATTACTCCAGGGATACTGATTGTTTACAGCCCGTGGCTCCTCCCCCACGCCCCGCCCCCGCCCCCCACACTCCCAAAATAACCACGATTCTAGACGAAAGACGAAGTATTCACTGCAACAGTTCTTGTTTGTATAACAGATGTGGCTCTACTGATGTGTATGTTTTATATTCAAGAGTTCATTTTTATTATTTACAAATAAAAGAGTGTGTGGAAGAAGACGATCATGGCTTTTTCAAACAGACTGGTCTCTGGTTTATTGTGGAGAATGTGCTTTTTGTTCCTATTGTGTTTGAAATCCCACAATGTTCTAGGTTTGTCTTGGATCCACAAGATTTAACAAAAGGTAAGAGAATTGCAATTTTTCCTGTTTACATACAGAAATTCCGAGGTCTCACCTGCAGCTGGGCTCCTATTGGACGACAGCAGCTGTCAATCACACTGGTGTCCACTCACGTGTGACCTAGTTTTGTTATTGTCTGTTTTCCTGAAGACGTAAAAGTCGCAGTAACAGAAATCTTAAACTAATCATGGAAATGTGTTGAAGTGAGAAGTAGAAGCTAATTTTCCTGTAGACTCCAATTCAAACTGACTTCTTATCGCAGTTAGCAGAGTCGCCCCCTAGTGGTCTTTCCATACATAACTACTCCTGGGTTTGTCTTAGCATGGAAAATGAAAGACTACGTCAATTTATTTTTTATTTCATATACAGTCTATGGTTAAAATCCTTGTTCATATCTGGTATTGTACTGGAAATGTCCTGTCAAAACTGTTTTACAGCAGATTTTTGTGGATTAAAAAAACAAAATAATGCTTTATTTAGTTTTAGAAGTTATTCTTATAAAATAAATACATGTTTACTGTTGAAAAAAAGATGGAAACCTGTCATCATGACAAGGGCATATTCCTCAATTATCGTTTTTTATTAATATATGAATAAATCATTAGGAGGAGTGTGAGTCTAAAAGGAGGCTTTTGGTCCTTTTTGTGTAACATTTTGTGCAAATTTAATACGTATTTTTCCATTTTCCACATCATGAAGTACAAATACACACGATGCAAAATTATATCTCTGAAGTCTGACGCTGATTCAGCTCATTTTTCACCTCATCTACATCATTAAATCACCAGTTACTGACAGTTATGTCTGTGCCTTGTTGAACTGCTGTACCTAATAGACTGACCACACAGTGTTTATCATTAAACCTTTTGTTTTTCCCATGCTGTTCTTTCTTTAACTAGTGGGAACATCATCATCATCATGAGAAATCTGACACAAGCATTGTAGGATCTTTAGTGCCCCCTTGTGGTGAACTGAGGAAGTTCACACACGTTTCAAATGTGGAGGAAATGAAAGCAGCGTTCAGACAAAGAAATAAAGAGTAACAGTGGAAATACTTGGGTTTCGTAGAAAGTAAATAAACATTCACATGAGGCAAAAGTGTCAGAGTTACTAGATTTAATGACACAGTCCCAAAATAAAAACCCCAAAAAACTAAACACAGTGATTTCAAAACATTTTAAAGAAGACGAGGACACACACACAAGCTGCAGGAGAGCTTGTGTGTGAGTGGAAGCACAAGAGTGGAACACACTGAGGTTATAATGACACACAGGTGGAACTAAGACGACACACAGGTGACGACGATGACGATGATGATGATGATGATGATGAGAGAGACAAACTGAGTTACACTGAGTTAAAAATGAAAAACTCAAACAATATCAAAACATTTTCATCTATAAACACAGCAAATCTTTGTCTGGAGAAACATGTGACCCGGAAACATGAGAAGAAGAAAAAAAGGTTCATTTTCACACAGTTAAAATGTTAAATGTGAAACATAAACGACACAGAAACATACATGGAAACATTCACTTTCCACTGAAAACAACAACAACAGACTGAGAATCACCTTTAAAAACATGACTTTTATTTTTAAAATCTTTATTGCATGAAACACAACCAGAGGAATTTGTGTAACACATGTTTGTATCACTTTTGGAACCTTTTGTCTCCTCAGATAACTTTTGATTTTAGAACATTTTAACCATTAACTCTGCATAGAATTAATAATAAATGTATATAAATATAAATGAGGTGAATGGTTTTTCTCATGCTTGTACACAAACTCCTTTTTATTCCCTGTTTCCTATTAGTTTATGTTTACTCATCTGAGTTATACTTAAAAAAAAGAGATATACCTGACTTGAATTCAGTGTATTTATCTAATGGACTTTTTCACTTATTAAGGCTGAAGATACTTAAGTTAATGTGACTTGTTTCAAGTGCCTTTTTCTTGCAGATCATTTTGCTTAAACTGAAGTAATGTTCCCCTAATAGTGCTTATATTTTCTTGGTTTTGCAGTGAAGAAGAAGAAGAAGAAGAAGAAGAAGAAGAAGAAGAATGGTTTCACTGCTGACAGTAACTGCATTTGGACACTAGAGGGAGCTGGAGTCTGTGTTTTGGGAACGTGAGACCACGATGACGACGATGACAGTTTGAGCCTCAGATTGTGACAGTTTTAAAGAATCACATCATCGTCGTCATCATCATCATCATCACGTGACATATTTCATTTTAATATAAATATAAAAACAACAGTTTCTCCTTCAACTGTATTTTATTTTATTTTATTTTAGTTCTGTCACCTCAAAGAAAGTTAGAGAAACTCAAATAATCTAAATTATTTTAAAAACAATTAAATGAACGTGTCATTTTGAAGTTGACATGCTCTTTGTTTTTAATTTCACTGTTTTACATAAAGAAATAATGATTCTGAAACATTTTAAAACATTAACAATTTAAAAATACACACATTTTGATTGGTTTTGTTTGTTTTTATAGTTTATAAAATGATAAGTTATAAGTTGTGAGGACACACAGGATCTGACAGACACTGTTGTCCTTCTGTCTTTACTGATCCACATAGAGCCTTAGTGTTTACTGTATATACTGTGTGTAGTGTGTACATATATATATATATATATATATATATATGTATATAATGTATAAATGCAGGCTATAGACTGAGAGCAGGAAATGTCCCGAGGGAACAATCCGTGTGTCTTCATTCATCTTCATAACAAGACGTTTAGAGGAAATTAACAAGGACTGAACTGTGACGGCGAGAAACACCACTGTGCATTCACCTACACATATACTGTACATACGATACTATACATGTACTGTACTTATACTATACATGCTGTATATACTGTATATACAGACAGATGGATGACAGAAACACACTAAAACCATATATGTGTGTACATACATACAATGGATACACTTTAAGAAAAGATAAGATAAGAAATGGGAAATGTACAGAGTGACAATAAAGGTCAATTTAATAAATGATAATAAAAATGCATTTTGACATCTATGAATTTACAATACAGAAAGATATAGATTATTCAGATTATACAAATTCAACAGAATATACAATATATACTTTAAATAGCTAACATATGCAGAGTATGAGTTTAATATTTACAGTTTTGCACATTAATTGCACATATAAGAAGAATAACATGTCACATAACAGTGTGGTAATAAAGTGATGATGTTTTACTAATGTTTAATGTTTTAGCTGAAGTTGTGAGTCCAGAAAGTGAGTTCTAATTCTCATATTGAAAACTGCAGTGTTTTCACTAAAACTGGCAAATTTACACAAATATGCAACAACTCAATACTTAAAAGTGAAATGCATTGTTACATTTATGTTTGTTTTTATATTTCTATTATTATCTGACCATGTGTTATGAAGAAAACTTTGCTTTTTCTGTGATATTCAAGTTCAGTTATTACAGTGTGTTCATGACAAACAGACCAATAAACTAATGAATTAAATATTAACTTCACTGACAATATAACGTGTCAGTTCAAATCCACATCACTGTAAAAAACACTTTGATGTATAAAATGTATTTTCTTTGAATGCTCTGACTTCAGATTCCTGAGTCATTTCTCTGTTAAACATCATAAATGAGTTCATAACTACAATTCACACTAAAATACAATAAAACTGTCTGTGATAATTATATCTATAACAGATGATTTTAAAGATTCCATGTGTTTTTTAATCATTACATCGTGGATCCAGACAATAACGCAGAAACACAGTGCATCATTTATCATGTTCTTCAATAATACGACAGTTTAACATTAATATTGATGCACTGTGACACATTTAAATGTCATCTTTGAAGTGTTTTAATGTTTTTTAACAAGTTTAATTCTTCAAATTTGACTCAGGGGCAAAAAGAGAACAATGTCCTGATATTTAGTGTGATAATTATCAATATTATCGACTGATTTGCAAGGTCGTGATTCTTTTCTTTTCTTTTCTTTTCTTTTGCCACATTATCATCATATGGACGAATGGATGTTTTGTTCCGCGTACAGCAAATATGAAATGTCTCTGTTTTGTCCACGACTGAATTCTCCTTGTTTTCTTTGTGACGCGTGCGAGTCAATAAATCTGTGCCACGCGTGAAGTTGTGGCATTCTCTCTCTCTCTCTCTCTCTCTCTCTCCCTGTGTGTGTGTGTGTGACATAGCCGCGTAATCCCGCCTGATTTCATCTAATGCCTCTGCACCGACGCAACTGCGTGCGCGCACATCCCCCGGTGTGATAATGGGCACGTTGTGAAAATCCAGCTCCAGTTCTTCTAAAGCTGTGGAGATGGTGTGTGTGTGTGTGTGTGTGTGTGTGTGTGTGTGCAACTAAAACAGCGCCATAAATTCATCCGCAAAAAAAAGAAAAGAGGACTGGATTTGACGAGGATTTAGAGATAATTCCCATCGGAAATAAAAAACGCATGGACGCATAATAAAAACATAGAAAGCTTATATTTCTTTTGTAATAAAGAATATAAAGAAGGGGCTAAAACATTAATATATTTATAGATATTTATAAATAAAGATATAAAACCACGGGAATAGCAACTGTTACCTGAGTAATAACAAAAAAAAACCATTTATGTGACACAAATGCGCAAAACTGAAAAATTCACTTCAACAAAACAAACTATAATCATTTAAAAACTAAATAGAAATATAATACACCAAATATCTATTACTCGTGAAAATCCATCACAGACAAATGAAATCACTTGATTCCCGGGACAATAATCCAAAAATATCTGAGCATCAATAAGAGATGACTGTGTTGATGTTTATAAGAAGAAGAAGAAGAAGAAGAAGAAGAAGAAGAGGATCATGAATCCAGGACGAGTGTCAGGCCTTAGTCTCTGCATCCATGGATGAAAAAAGAACTCCGGCACCGCGGGAGAAAAACGCAGGTAAAGTTGATGCATTTTTTACGCACGAGGTTTTAATATAAAAGCAGCAGCTGGAGAGAGAAAAAGAGGGGAAATTAAAGTATCAGGAGGTGTGTATATATGTATGTGTGTGTGTGTATGTATGTGTGAGTGAGTGTGTTGGGGACTGATTTATCTCAGGACCCACACACACACACACACACACACCATACACCCTCCTCCTCCCTCCTCCTCCTCCTGCTCGGTCATTTCCATATATTGAAATGCGCCGCCAGTCACTCAATTTCCCCGGAGCTGTGGTGCGTGGAGCGGGGAGGGAAAGCAGCGCTGCTGCTGCTACTGCTGCTGCTCTGAAGCCCCGCACCTACAACTACCGCAGTCCCCCACTCTCTGCGCAAAACCGGAGAGAAACTCAGCCCGGATTTATGAGGCTTGTATCAAAGAGTCCAGTCACTGAGGACGTTTTAACAACGGCGTCAAAGTGCTGAACGGACTGGAAATAAAGTTTCAAGTGCGGCCTATATACACAGTATATATACAGCTATATACACAGTATATATACAGCTATATACACAGTATATATACAGTACATATAAATATATCAAGTGCTTCCAGAGTTACCACTCTGACAAATGAAGAAACACAGACACAGGTTTGCGCAGCTGTTTTCCTGAGAACACTGCATTGACTTCCATTCATTAGGACAGAGCCTAACCTTAACCATAACCATAACCATAATCATAATCATAACCAGTGACAGTTAATAACCTTAACCAAAATTCAAACCTTAGTCCTACAAACTTAACGAGTTCCTCAAAAATGAGGTTCATGCGGAGTGCTGGACAGAATATGACAGAAAAAAAGGCCCTAAAGAGGTGACAAATACGAGTACACACACACACACACACACTGACTGATTTATGACGGAAGCAGCGACTCGCTGTCATTTACATACACAGATTCCCCCCGCGCGCTCCCCGAGTCCGAGCACCACCATGATCAATGTTCTGCCTTGATTTTGATTTAGGGGATGTGTGTGGTAGGAGGAGGAGGAGGAGGAGGAGATGTGAGGATGAAGAGAAGGTCTGAAAACCTGCTTTGTTGTTAAACAGATGGAGCAGAGTGGAGAGAGAGGTCAAGGTTACTGCTCTCTCTCTCTCTCTCTCTCTCTCTGTACGTGTGTGCGTGTTTGTGTGTCAGTGCGTGAGGCTTCTTTAAAAGTGGGCACCACCAATAGTTGAGGTGTGTTTGTGTCTGTTAAATAACAGCAACAGTGTCTACAGTCCAGTCCAGTTTGTGGTTCAGGCAACAGAAACGCCTCAGCTGAGGTTTGGAAACATCCTGATGAGATGTTGAGCATGAAAAGTTCACCTTCTGCATCTAAACACGAGCCAAACGCGTAAAATTGACAACGAATCCTCATTTTTGTTTTAAAGGAGACTCATCAGAAGCCCATCACGTCAGGACTTGATTTCTATAAGATAATGTAAATATTCTCACGCACACATTCACGTTAAAACCAGCGGAGCTTGTGCGTAAAAACATGCCACTTTGGCACTGTGGTGCCAAACCTGCACGTCAGACGCCAGTTTTACATCCTGTCACCAGACAACACGTCACCAAACCCTGAGAATAGAAAAAAGAGAAAAAACTTCCTCCTGGTTGTTTGTTAATTACCCTCACGCGCCCGTGGACACGCGCCACTGTCACGCGTGTTCAGCCCCGTTACACACTTCCAGTGTGACTGGATCAGGTTTCACGGGCGCGTTGTCCGCCTGTTGCCACACAGATACAGAGATAAACCGCTCCGTGGTGATAAAAGTGCACCAGGGATTAAAACAAGTGTAAATTATCCAGTTAACATCCCAGAATCTTCTATTTACTGTTAGATTACGCATCATTTTTATTTTCTTTATTTCAGCGTTGTTTGAAAAAAACAAACAAAAAAACACTGACACCGTTTTTCTGAATTAATGAATTAATTCAGCTAAAATTCAAGGTTTAAATCTTTACATCAGCGTGTTTTTGGAGAAACACACACGAATGAAACAAAACATTTACGCACAACAATCCTAATGTGTGCCTTTATTGTTTTGCTGCGAGTTAAATGTGTGATTCTACTAAATACTAAAATAATTAAAATTTAAAGCGTTTATTTTTCTCCATAAATGTAACCTAACATGTTGATGTCATGTTTCTTTTAAGTGGCTGCACGCGCACAAAGGACATACATGATATATAATAATGTGTGTAAATTAATCCACGCGACGCTTTTACAAACACAGGTGAAAGAAAATCCACACATATCGCGTGAACATTTACAATTCCCCTCTTTTTTGTTTAAATAAATGTGAATAAAGTGTGACAAGTCTTGCGCGCTCTTTGCGTGACATTAATCTGTTTAAAAACATTATAATTGTAACATAAACACATGTTCTCCGCAGCGCGAGCGCGTGTCCGAACCTTTTGCTCTCGAACGGGACAATCAACACATAACCGCGTGCACGTTAGAACGTGTGTGTGTGAGAGAGAGAGCGCGCGCGCACAGCGGTCCATGCGGCGAGTTGCAACCTGCACAAATATTTCACTCACTGGTCATGCGATTTTTTTTTCTCCTCTCCTTTGACGTTGGACCTCCTCCTTCTCCACTCCTCCGGCTCTCTCTCTTTCCCTCTCTCTCTTTCTCTCCCTCTCTCACCTTCTTTCTCTATGTCTCTCACCCACTCTCCCGTCCATCCATCCACCCCCCTCTTCCTCCACCCTCTCCACCCCCTCGGTATTAAGTGCGCGTCCTCTTCGGTCAGTGTGAGAAGCTGCAGGTCTCCGAGTCGCAAGCGGAGTCGCCGCTGCCGCTCCTGCCGCCGCTCCTGCCGCTGCTCCCTCTCCGCGGCGACCTCTCACTCTGCCGCTCCTCCTGCCGCTCCCGTCGCCTCTGCTGCAGGTGCTTGTTCGGCCGAATCCATCCATCCTTCTCCTCCTGTATCATCCCCCAAACCTCGTCCGAGCAGCACCAGCACCGACACCGGTGGTTCTTCTCATCAGCTCATTTTATTTATTTGAGCCGCGTCTCTTCACTACTCTCTCTCTCTCTCTCTCTTTCTCTCTCTCTCTATTTCTCTCTCTCGCGCTGCGCTGCGCCGTTTTTAAGCCCCGCGTCTTATATTCCACCAAACCCCCTTTTATTACAAGAGTATTTACAATCTCTCTTCCCCTCCTCCTCCTCTTCTCCTTCTTCTTCCTCCTCCTTCTTCTTCTCCTCTCCAGCCCCCCCCCCCCCTCCCTCCGCGCGCCATCAACACATACACACACACCCTCCCTGCGTCGCGCTGAAGCTCGAACCTGAGCCACATCTGAAAGTTATTACACGGCGCGCGTTTATGAGCCACACTCTCACTCCCACGGTCTGCGCGTTTGGATTTCACGCAGACAGATACAGGACACGGGCAGGGATCAGAACCCACAACTGACCCCCCCACCTCCCTGTAATCTCCCCCCTCACACTTTCACTCACAGACACTCATGTGTTCACCTCAGCTGTGTTTTATGTGTCACACACACAGATATGGATTCATTAAAAGTGTTTTCTTTCAAAATAAAAGCAGAATCAGACACAGTCACACATAAGAACCCCCAAAAATAAAGGATTAAAGTGGCTAAATAACACACAAATCCATTCATGTGAGCAAAATATACCCTAGACACAACATTCACGTGATCACCAAGTCTGTAAAATCCATCGATTCAACACAAAATGAACACAAATGTTCTCCAAACTAAACTTTATTTGAAAAAAAAGAACACATTTCTACTGTTATTACTATGGAGAAATGTAAATAACTGCGTGTGTGTGTGTGTGTTTGTGCGTGTGTGTTATCAGGGAGCAGATCAGCACGCACTCACTGTTGTGCAGCATGTAAAGCATGTGAAAGCACCCGGGTTATAGCCCGAGCCAATGTACACACACACACACACACACACACACGCACATCTCTGCTGTTCAACCTGTCTGTCCTGTTCACCGCAGCAGGATGAGCCGACACGTGCACGCGCATTCACTCTTGAAACACACGTGCGTTAATCCCCTATCTCTCTTACACACACACAGACACACACACACGCCCACCGTGCGTCCAGGTGAGTTTTGCGCACGGGCTTTACGCGCCTCTTTCGGACTCACATACACACGCACACATACGTACACGCCCCCCCCCCACACACACACAGTCAGTAGTAGCCTCCTCCTCCTTCTGTGTGCAGCGGAATTATATCCGCCCCCCTCCAGTGCGCTCCTGTCCGCGGCTTCCTCTGCCCTGTTTTGCGTCCACCTCTCTTCTCTCTCTCTCTCTCTGCATATTGCTTTCATTAGACATCTCTCTCTCTCTCTCACACACACACACACACACACATGCACGCGCGCGTACGAACACACACACTCCTCCCCTCCCTCCACATGCCTCTTGTCCGGCCCCCTGATCTCAGTGTCCATTGGCTTCCACCGTGTCTATTTCTCATGTCCATGCCCCCCCTCCCTCGCTCTCTCTCTCCCTGTCTCTCTAATGACCGTCCATTGGTGCCGATGCCTGCGCGTCCCGTCCGTCCCTCCTCCCACACTCCCACTCCCACTCCCACTCGGGTGCCTCGGCCCTGCCCATGTTTTTGTATGTCGGGTGTCCGTCCATCCGCCTGACGCTCAAGTTCGCCCGGAACGTCACGTCCGTGCACTTGAACTTGCACGGCTCAGAGGGGGGAGGAGGAGGGAGGGGAGGGGTGGCGGGGCAGGAGGGAGGGGGGGCTCTTTTGCCATTTTTTCCATCTCTCTCTCCCCTTCTCTGTCTCTCTCCCTCTCTCTCTCTCCCTCCATCCACCTCTCTCTCACTCTCTCTCTTTTTTCCTCAGCTCTCCTTTCTCAAAAAAGCCATGACGGCGATCCCGCGATCCATCTTCGCCTCCGCGCCATCTTTGTATTAATTCTAATTTATTTTTATTTTAAATTTTTTTTATATATATATATATATCTATATATATATATACTATCCACACGCACGCACACATTTTGTGTCCCCGTTTTTGTGGATGTCACAGGCGTTGGATGAAGACGTTTTCTTGCCCCAGCGGAGTCTCCTCTCCTCTCTAACCCCGGCTCTCCCCGATGTGATCCGCCGCCGCTGCAGCCGCTGCCAGCCACCATGTCTCGCCGCAAGCAAGGCAAACCCCAGCACTTGAGCAAACGGGATTTTTCGCGTAAGTAAGAGATAAAAGAAAACAAGGAAACCAAATGTCATTCTTCTTCTTTCCTGGCTTCATGTTCAGTGCATTCAGGAGGTGGAGAAGCAGCAGCAGCGTGTGTGGACATCTGCTCGGACCCGCGGTCAACTGGACTTAACGTGGTTGATGAGAGAAAAGTGCGACACTCTCATGCGTAAAAAGCCGCACGGGGATCCACTCAACACACATACGCGCGTAAACACGGCAAAGCGGGAGAAACACACACAGAGAGAGAGGGAGAAAAAGTTTTGCGTTTACCCGTCACTGCTTCTCTGTCACGCAGCTCGAGCCTTCACAGACTCCGGTTGCCCCCCACGGTCGCTCCGGTCAGCGTGGACACGCGCAGGGTTCCCCCCCTCCCCGGTAAAGCAGAACAGAGCAGAGCGCGTCCTTTTTCCTTTTTCATTTTCTCTCCACGGAAGAGAATCAACACCACCGGAATATCAGCGCATCTGCTCTCTCTCTCTCCTCCTGTTTGTTGGATTATTTTCAGACAGAAAACTTGGAGGTGGATGTTTGGAAAGAATCCCGTGTTTCACAAAACGCCTCCTCCTCTCAGAGAAAAACACACTAAATCTCACTTTGTTTGTTTTTTTAAAGAAAATCCTTTTTAATCCCTCGTGCGTAAAAACACATTTTATTGACGCTTGGTTCTCGTGTTCTTCCTGAAACATTTGAGCAGAGATGAGTGCAGTTTTAAACGGAGACCGAGTTTTATTTAAAAGCACGTTTATAAACCTGATTTATATGTAAAAACATCCTCACACAAACAAACGTGGACAACAATAACAACAAATGTCTTTACGCTGCTTCACTGAGGTAAGACACAGACACCAGGTAGCGTCTGCAGCTGCAGCGTCAACACAGATTCCGACAGTGTTTCGGTGACATTCCGTCTTTTACGCACGGCGTGTTCTCTCTCATGAATTATCACTGAAAGTTTCCATATTTGTTCAAATTCATTTACACTCACAAGTGTCACGTGTGACGCGTGTTTTAGGGAACTAAAGTGGAAGCGTTTTTTTTTTTATCTTTACACTGTGGACGCGTTTTTATCCGCGTTAAAACAAACATGATATGAAACACATTTGGACACAAGTTTACGCACCGCGTTGCTTGATCGTGTTTCGATATGTTCACGGGGGCTGCTGGCTAGTGTTTGCATTGGTGTGTGTGTGTGTGTGTGTGTGCGGTGACAGCTCAGTGACCATGGCCATGTGTCGTCGCTAGGAGGCAGAGCGCGATCAGTATAACAGAAAAATCCAGCGCTGAACTTGAACCCGATCAGTTTCACCGTAAACCCCCCCCCCCCCCCCCCCCCCCATATCTGTGTACTACTATTGGGGGCGATCTCTTTAGAATAAAGGAGGGGTATACTAGGCACGAGACATGGAGGAAGAGGAGGGAGGGAGGGAGAGGAAGAAGGGGACACCCCCATTGCCTAAATTTACAATTCTTCATCACCTCAAACCCACTTTCTCTTGTTTCCCCCCCCTTTTTTTTTTCCTCATTCCATTTTACATACATGCACGTGCAGCTACACTGGAACATGAAACACACACGCACACTGACACAGTTGATTTGGCACACACATTCACTCAGATTCCGCAGCAAATGTCCAACCCTTCATTATTATTATTATTATTATTATAATAATTATTAATAACATTATATTCATATTGTGCACATTTTCCATTTCATTTCTTACAATTCTATGTATTTTTTATTCCACACACACTGGATTTGCTCGTGTTTGTTCTTAAACGACAAATTTAAGCAGCAGTGAAATGTCAATTTACATTTCCTTCTTTTCCTCCTTCTCGTCCTTTTCTTCCTCCTCCTCCTCCTCCAGAGACTTAAATACATTAACAGTAATTATATTTCACATTTTCTTTTTTAAAGTGAAAATACAGATTTTTTTTAAGGGCAGTGAAGGCAACTGTTGAGTTTTTCTGGTTTGTGCTTATTTCACAGTCGTAAAAAACAATTAAAACCTCTATTTTCTCCTGATGGGAACGTGAAAGTGTATCAGTGTGTGTGTGAGTATGTGTGTGTTGTCATATGTGCAGGATTGATTGTAGACACACACACACACACACACTCATACAATCCATCCCTGATTTCCACGCTGTCGCTCACACAGCCTTAAAATCTGAAATGCAAATGAAGGTTTGTTTTTTTTCTTCCCTGCTTTTTACGGCTGAAAAACAAAGAATTGTAATTTTAAAAAAACCTCTCCTTCTTCACTTCACTGCTCGTCTTCTTCCTCACTTCAATTTATATTTTGTGTGTGAACCAAAAACATCTTTTATTTGGAATATTTGGAGGAACTAGAGGCTTGTGCCCTTTTTACGTTGATTTCGCCTCTTCATCTTCGTCTTCTTCTTGTTTCATCCTGCGAATTTAACGCCCCTTGTGTTGGAGTGAAGTTAAAATCAAAGAGTGAGGTTGTGGGGGAGGAGGAGGTGGGTGAGGGTGAAGGGGGGAGAGTGTGTGTGTGTGTGTGGTGGTTGTGGTGAAGTTGGTGCAAGCCAGGAATTTATCTCATGTCCCAGTTTGTTGCACAGATGTCGCGCTGGAACTGCGGCGTTCGCTTCCACTGATATTTCCTTCAGGGGGGGGGCGTCGTCCAAAAAAATCAGTCCCCCCCATCCCACATTCCCACACACACACCCCTATCCCTTCTTATCAGACAAAAATCTGTACCAATCACCCAGACGGTGAAAATTAAAATCTATTTTTTGATTCTCAGTGGTCTTAAGTTCATTAAAAATGAGAAATTGGCTGCCGAGCAAAGAAGGTCAACGTTGCATTAAAAGGGGAAGGCGGCGCGGAGTCAGACTCTTCTTCACCTTGGAACTGGAAGATTTCTTTTTCTTTGTTTTTTTTTTCTTTTTAAAAAAAGGGACAGAAAATTCACTACGTTCACTGCTCTTAATTCAGCCGCGACTCCGCTCTGTTCATCTCCCTCCACTGAGCCTGACAAAGGGCTCCTTAAAAAAGTAGTCAGGAGTTAATCCGGCCTCGGAGGCTCGGGGAATCGCGTTGAGCGGCTCATTTTGTGGGGAGGGGGAGGGGGGGGTGATGATTTTCCTCCTCCCTGACACACACACACACCACACACACACACTCTTCTCGGCCTCTCTCCATCCCCACATATGTTGGACATGTTTGTGACAGTTTTCCCCTCGGCTGATTACAGGATCAAACCCTGTGCAAACACGGTTAGGGAAGTGAAACTCATCCGTGTATTTATAGTTTAAGTTTAAGTGTGTGTGTGTGTGTGTGTGTAACCGTTGTCTCTCCACGTTTCTCTTCCCCTGTCATTTCCCGTCGGAAAATTGTCATCTCGGAGTGAATCTGATTTGAGCTTTGCTGCTTCTCCATGACATCGTTTACTCTCACGGCCGTGTGATCCACGGCTCGGGTTGCTCGTCTAATCTTTGTTGTTTTACATGCGTCTCCATCATTACAAGGCACATTTCCTCACCCACTTATTGTGTGCGTGCGCGAGCGCCACCATTTACAGGCTTTTATTTGGTGAGATGAGAAGTTCATTCGTCGAGAGCTCCTTGTAATCGCTTCCCCTCAAATTCTTGCGTCGCGAGGGCTGCAAGTTACAGGAGAGAGAAACGGGGAAATATAAACATGTGGTTGTTGTTTTCTGTGTCAGCTTCTCATTTATTCTTGTTTTATTTATTTATTTCTTTTCTTTCCTCCCCTCCTCCCCTCCCCCCGCCTCCCCCCAGCAGCCGAGCCCCTCTCCGCGGCTGCCATCTCATCGGAGGAGCTATCAGAGCGCTGCTCGGAGAACTCGGAGGAGAGCGGCAGCCTCAACAACGGCCACCGCCCCGGCTCCACTGTGAGCCGGCTGGCCCGGCTGGGTCATGACCCCCACGCCTCCCCAGAGCAGGACCTGCTGACGTGCGGCCAGTGCCAGGCCACCTTCCCGTTGGCGGACATCCTGCTCTTCATCGAGCACAAGCGGAAGCGATGCCACGGGCCGCCGTGCCTGACCGTGGGCCGGGGGCTGGACAAGCCGCCCTCGCCCTCCCCGGGCCTGGCCCTCACCCCGTCCCCCGCCCTGGGTGCCCTGCGCGGCCGGAGGCCCGTGGAGGTGGGCGTCCAGGCCACGCTGGCGGAAGACGACGACGACAACCGGTTCACGCTGCCCCGGGGGATTTGCCCCAAACAGGAACCTCTGCCAGGTAAAAACACCAGCTGACACACACACACACACACAGGTCGCACTTCTGCCACCGCTGCTGCCGAAGTGCTCTGAAGCAAAACAGCAGCTTCTCTGAGGCAGGAGCTGTGAGGTCGACCCTCGTGGTTGTGTTGCTGCTTGTGTGAGTTGTTTGCCCCACAATCGTACTACACATATTTCTATTGAAACACACAGTGTGTCGTCCACATAACGTCCACAGCTGTGACTCGACCGTCAGGTGAAGTTTTGGTGTTTGTTGTTGGTAGAACTCCCCTGAAAAATAAGCTCAACTTCCTGTTTACACCAACATGCGCCTGCCCAGTGTTTCTGAATGACACATGTATCGTATGGACACATAGATGCAGACTTCTCCTGAAAACACTTGTCTGGACACGTTGTTTTTAAAAGAAAACATACTAATATAGTTGGAAAAACTAAGAAAAGACATGATACACTTCCTGAGATGTTTGTTGCCTGGACAGAAACTCTGTCTTCCTCAGTGGACGCAGGCTTTTCTAGATTTGTCCACACACACACATGGTGATTGTGATACTGTACTGTAGCGTGTGTTGTCTGCAGTATCAGGTCTGCTCTTATGTACGAAGACCAGCTCCGTCAAAACCTCACGTGGGGGTTTGTAGACGTTGAGGTTTCTTGGTGGAACACATATACAATATATTTATGTGCCAATCCTGGTTTTGATTGGTTGAGATTTGTTCAGGGGGGCGTGTGCGTGTGTGTGTTTTGTCAGGAAATTAAAAACAAAAAGGGACGTCACAGGTTCGGGGGGGGAAACCCCCACGAGAATCCGCCTCTGTTCTCTTTCACAGACGGTTTTCATTTAGGACGACTGTCTCTGTCTCTCTGACTGTTTGTATTGTCTTCTTTTGTGTTTGTCTACTGTCACACACAGTGTGTGTATACTGGTTCTCGTTACCTCTTAAGGACCGGGTAAAAACACCACTGTTGTCGGGACCAGACGTGAGGACGAAAAAGTCTGGCTCATTTCTGAGGCCGTGGATTAAAGTTAGTGGTCAGATGTGAATTGTGGGTTAGTTAAAGTTGGAGGTAGTGCTGGTTAAGGTTAAGAGAGAGAGCGAGAGAAAGAGAGAGCATGCATGTGAATGTAACATACCTTAACCTATGTCTGCTTGGTTGATCTTATATGCAGAAACTGTGTGTGAGGGAAAGTGTGTCTTTAGTGTGTGTCTTTCTGTGTGTGATTGCAAGTGTGTGTTTATATGTGTGTGTGTCTGTTCTCCCAGTTTGCCCATTTTGACCATGGCGACCAAATCCCACCGGCGAAGGAGACACGGGTGACCTTGACTTTGTGATACCACTCGTATTAGTGCACTTTTGAGACATTTGCATATGTGTAAGTGTGTGTACGTGTGTGTGTGTGTGTGTGTACATGTGTGTGACATTGGTTGAACTGGTTATGTTCCAGTGTGTGACTTTCAGTTCTGGGGAGTAACTGCAGCCTCTGTCTGGGATTGGGTGCGTAGAAACGTACGTTCATATGAACCTTGTGTGTGTGTGTGTGTGTGTGAGCGAGCATCTCTCTCTCTCTCTCTCATGTGGCCCTAACAGATGTGTCCTGCTCTCGCTGTGGTTTTCTCCCCCTCCTCTCTCTTTTCTCTCTCTCGCTCTCTCTTCCACTGCCACATCTTACCCGACAAAAACGCAGCCCAGTTCTCCATCTCCTTCTCTCTCTTTCCTTCTCTTTCTTTCTGATTTACCTCCACTTTAATCCCGTGCAGCATCAACCAGGAGGAGAGAGAGAGAGAGAGAGAAGAGGGAGAAGCCAGTTCACTTTTAGCTTCATGTGCTCATAGAGAGGGGGAAAGTCGTTTATTTAAAGAGTCTTAACACCACTAATTATTTGTTGCAGTGCCATTCTTTCTCTCTCTCTTTTTTCTTCTTCTTCTTCTTCTTCCTTGTGAATTTTAATTAGCAGTAGTTTTTTAGTGGCGGGCTGCCTGTACTAAATTAGCTGTTACAGAGCGAGAGAGGGGGGGGAGAGAGAGAGAGAGAAGGAGGGAGGGTGAGGAGGAAATAGAGCAGCAGAAACACAAAAAAAGAAAACGCATTATTTATCGCTTTGCTTGTAGAACGCAGCTCAGGAATCCTAAATGTTGCAGTTTGTTTTCCATTTTGTCTCGCTGTGTGTGTGTGTGTGTGTGTGACGTAACATCGTCACTTCCTGCTATTAAAAAATCTACAGTTGCAGGACGTGAAGACGAGGACGATTGTTGTCCATTCAACGTGTTTTTTGACCTTTCTTTTGTCTCCGGGGAGAAACATCTGCCAGCCCAGAGTGTGTCTATGTATGTGTGTGTTTGTACCTGTTACCTCTTTAGGACCGTGACCTTGTCAGGACCAGTCGTCCAAAACCGGGTCCTAATGAGGAACTGGTTAGGATTAGGATTAGACATTAACCAGTTATGGTTACAAATGAATGGAGTCCTTACAAGAATAGCTGTGTACACATGTTTGTGTGTTTGTACCTGTTACCTCTTAAGGACCATGAAGTAATCATGACTAGTTATCCTCATGGAGACCAAAAACTAGTCCTAATGAGGACCGGTTAAGATTAGGATTAGACATTTACTGGTTATGTTTCCAAATGAATGGAGTCCTTTCATTGTGTGTGTGTGTGTGTGTGTGTGTTTGTACCTGTTACCTCTTTAGGACTGTGTCGTAATAAGGACCAGTCGTCCTCGTGGAGACCGAAACTGAGTCTCTAATGAGGAACTGGTTAAGATTAGGATTAGACCTAAACTGGTTATGGTTCCAAATGAATGGAGTCCTTACAAGAATAGCTGTGTAAACCTGTGTGTGTGAGAGAGCTGGAAGGACTTAATGCAACATGAGAGTGTGCATCTCTCCTTCTCTTCTCCAAGTCAAACCTGCTTGTCTCTCTTATATTTCAACACACACACAGAGAGAGACACTCACACACTCACCAGCTAAACTGGGTTATTAGAGCGATTTACATCATAATACAGGCGTCTGGCCGCCTCAATAGCGTTGTGTGTGGGAACGTCTTGGTAGGAACAGCTGTACACTCACAGGGGCCGCGGCGTTATATATCTTGTGCCGCGCTGACACCGAGCTCCAAACGGCCAGACGTTTGAAAAGTTTCGTCTGGAGGAAGAAAAAAAAAAAGGGGGTGAAAATAATTAAAAAACAAAAAGAGGAGAATATTTCAAACTCACACACCAGCACAAAAACACCAACTCACCCGCCCTGAAATTTATTCGCCAAAGCTCATTCATTCTGGTAGCTGATAATTAAAGCCAGCGTTTATTTTTTTTTTTTACTCCTCCTCCTCCTTTTCGTCTTCCTCCTCCTCCGCCTCAGCTTTTGTCCTAATTGACCCCAAACTGTCGTGGTGGAGTAAATATGTGAAAGACATGAATAACAAAAAAAAGAAAAGAAGAAGAGAGAGAGAGAATCAGCTGGAATTTCAGCTGCGATTAAATCTGTCCAGAAGAATTCCTGATGACAGAGAAACAGAGAATGTGTGTGTTTCTTATTTGTGAATGCTCTGCTCTGCTTTGGTTCTTCAGTGTTTCAGCTGCTGTAATCCCAAATATACAACATACATATGCCTATTTCATACGTTATCCTGAAAATAATGTGAATAATAGTAATTAAATATATCTTTCTGTGAAAAAGCCACCGAATATTTTAGGACAATCTTCAAATGTCGCCCTTTTCTCTGCCTGAATGTGACGACGTTATTCAGCTTCTATATCCGTCATTCTACACCTTAAATGCTAAAACTGTGACATATGTCACTATTATTATGATTAACAAGCAGCAAGGTCTAATCCCAAGTGATTAAAGTCTGCAATTTCTGCATCCAAATGCAATATCTTCAAATCATTTTTTTGTAATTTGTAGGGATTTAGTCGAAATCCAGGGAATATTTTGGGACATTCTCGTCCTCCATGTCTTCAAATGTCCCCTGTGTCTCCATATGAATGTGACACCTTCATTCAGCCTGTACATCCATCATTTCACACCTTATATTCCATCCTTCAAACACATAACATATGCCAGATTAATAATAATAATAATAATAATAGTAATGGTGACATACGTTCCTGTTTTAGCTTATAATACTTTTTTTATTGGCGTTTTAGCCGCCATGTCTAATCCCAAGTGATTAAAATCTGCAATCTCTGCATCCAAATGGATCATTTCCAACTCAATACCTTGTAGAGTAATTGTGAGGGATTTTCTGAAAATAATGTGAATAATAGTAATTAAATCTGACTTTCCTGGAGAAACCTTCCCGGGAAGGTTTGGGGACAGTCTCGTCCTCAGTGTCGTACAAATGTCACCTGTGTCTCTAAGTGAATGTGCCGCCTTCACTCAGCCTGTACATCCATCACTTCACATTCTTATATTCTATACCTCAAACACATAATAAATGCCAATTCCAAAGCTGTGATTTATGTCAGTGTGTTTCAGCAGCCATGTTCTTGTGATTTTAATCTGCAAAAATGTGCATTTGATTGTGATTTTAAAAAGGCATGAATTGATCAAATCCTGGAAATATTACAAATAAGACTTTCTTTGATATTTTTGGCACATTGTCGTCCTTCCATAGCTCTGAATGTGGCCTGTTTCTCTGAGTGTACGTGCCACTTTGATTCAGCGTGTACATCCATCACTTCACAGCTCATATTATGCTTTTTTTCAAACACATATTAGATGCATATTTCACAGCCGTGCTTGACCTCACTCCTGTTTTAGCTTCACCACGATTTCTATTGGCGTATAAAGCGGCCGTGATCGCTCTCTGCTGAGTCTAAATCTGCCACTTTTACGTCCAAATGCACCATTTTCAGCTCATCTTTCTGCAATTTTTTAGACATTTACTCGATTAATATGAATGACGGCAACTAAATACCACTTTCTTGAAATAATCTAGGCTATATTTTGCAAGACGTCCTATAATCTCATCCTTTTTTTGTAATTTTCAAGGCATTTACTCATGTAATCCTGTAAATAATATGAATAATAGTATTTAATATGACTTACTTGAGCGAGACCAGGGACTATGCTTTGGGACAATCCTTATAATCACTTTTATATTCTTTTTAGTGTTTTTCTATTAGTGTTTTCACTCTCTAGTGATTTAAATCTGACATTTTTGTGTCCAAAATGCATAATTTTCAGTCCATTTACCTGGAATTACTTGACATTTACTCATCTAATATGAATTATAGTATTTAAATATGCCTTATTTGAGCAAGACCAGGGAATATTTTTGGTACAATCTTGACCCACACCTTATATTTCTATTTCTATTGGCGTATAAGCAGCCATGTTCACTCTCTAGTGATTTAAATCTGTCATTTTCACACATTTACTCGTCTAATATGAACAATAGCAGCTAAATAGGACTTTCTTTTAAATAATCCACGGTATATGTTTGCGAGAACAACGTTGAACCTCCTTCCTTTCCATGTGGTTTTCTCTCTCCGAGTGCATGTGCCACCTTTTATTCGGCGTGTCCATCCATCACTTCACACGTTATACTCTGTAACACAATCACATAAGATCTGCCACTTTCATAACAGAGGTTGACCTCACTCCTTGTTTCTAGCTCTTTTCTTCTGGCATTTCAGCCTTTAGTGATTTGTAGTTTAAAGATTTTGAGGAATCCGGGCAGTATTTTGGGGACAAGCTCGCCGTCCATGTCTACGCGTCCGACTTGTGCCGAAACGCTGCTATTTACATATCAAACAGAGCCGCGATGTTACCTGTGTGTGTGTGTGTGTGTGTGTGTGTGTGTGAGAGAGAGAGAAAACCCTGCACAGGCAAAATGCCGATCAGTTATGCAGAATGGAAGCATACACGCCCACAAACTACTACACACACACACACACACACACACACACTCTCTCTCCCTGTGTCTCTCTCGCTTTCTCTCGCCCATTTATTCTATTAATCCCTGACTGAGATGAAAATTCTGATTATAATCCCCGAGGCGCCGCTCATTCAGAAACAGCATCACTAATGTATGTCTCAAAAGAGCAGGGTTTTGCATGTGTGTGTGTGTGTGTGTGTGTGTGTGTGTGTGTGTGTGTGCATGGCCGTCTTCCCTTCTCTCTCTCTCTCTCTCTCTCTCTTAATAAAAAATGGCTGTGATTAAAAAAAAATTCCTGGCTTGAAAATTGAAATTTCAAAAATGAATTCTCGGTGGATTCCTTCCTTTAAATCCTCACTGTCCACTCGTCACCGGGTGATTTCATCCTCATAATTAGCAGCGAGGATTTAATCCTGTCCTCTGTGGACAGAGAGAGAGACAACACACACACACACACACACGTACACCAGTGATGATGACGTGTGTGTGTGTGTGTGTGTGTTAATGAGCTGAAATTGATATGCGTCCCCTTTTTTCATTTTTATGAACCACTCATTTGTGATAAACTCTCTATTAGCCATGAGATGTTACTGATACATAAATTTCAGACTAAAATACTTGTGTTTTTTTTTGTTTAAAAGGAGGATTGTTAGTCTGTGATTAGCAGTCAGATTATCATCAGTACACTTTTTTAACAGCCAGTCATTGTCTGGCTCAGTGTCAGATCTCTGTGTTTTTTTACAACAGCCACTTCATACCGAGTCGATGATGACACCATGTTTGGTGTGTGCGTGTGTGTGTGTCGGTGTGTTTGTGTGCATGTGTGTGTGTGGGTTTCACACACTGGCTGCCATCACTAATTTTGATTGTTTCTGTCTGGATTTGGAGCTCTGTTTCTCCTCCTGTGACATCAGACTGTCGTTGTTGGTGTTGTTGTTTTTTTGAAGGAGCTTCACTGGATGTAAACATGATGCTTTTATGTGGAAGATTAATGATTATTGACTGTATCTATTAATCTGTCAACACATTTCTTAATTCATTCCCTGTTTGATCGACAAAATGTCAAAAGAATTTGGTTTAAAATGTAAAAATATTTGACTCGTAAACCTCAAAAATGACAAGATTACTATCACTATTCATGATTTTAACATTTAAGGCTGTTTTTATTTAATTAATCAGTGATTAAAAATAGATGACGATCAATATAGCAGTTGATTAACAATCATTAATATTCAATTAAGCATTAGAACTGTAACAGGAAAATGGCAAATTAAGTTAGCATGTTGTACACGTTTGGCATCGCGTAACCTTCTAACTTGAGTTTGAATTAACTTTATTTATTTGGATGTGGTTGAAAATTGAACAGCAGAAACCTCCAAACTCCCAAAAATAAACTCCCATGATGCATCTTTCAGAAACATTTTTCAAAAATCTTTCCCTCGAGGAGTGAAGGACGATCTGAAGACAAAGATGTTTTTTATCCGAAATTGTATTATGGGAATTGTAGGATCCAGCATTTGTGAAGTTTTATCATCGTCGTGAAGAGACAAAAAAATCAAAGCAGCAACACTACATTTCCCATAATGCATCGCTCCAACGCGTCTTTTGTAAAAATGTGTGTCTTGAGGAAATTTTGTCCTTAAAACTGAAGCCACAGACTTCTTTTTAAAAGTTATTTTAAAGTGAAGTTGCATTATGGGAAATGTAGGCTAATATTGGATCTAAGTATAATCATCAAGCAGTTGACATAATCTGACATTTAGTCTGGATTAGAGGAATTTGAGAGAATTGTTGTCTTAAAATCGATATAACTAGAGATTATGAAAGTTGTGTTGCATTATGGGAAATGTAGGCTCTAACATTTGTAGAAATTGAATCATAACTTGGCGCAGAAGTGGAATATTCTGATTTTTAGTCGGGATTATACGTCACATGTAACATCTTCAAAGATCTGCGTCTTCACAAAGCTCCTCTATGGACACAGATGAGTTTAATAAACTGTTCTTTTATGTGGGTGAACTCAGGAGCTGCTGATGTGCCTTCAGGCAAGACAATGGCGAGGGGTCAGAGCTGTTGACCTTTGACCTCCCTGTGCAGTGGCACAGAGTTTTCCCTGTGGCCGTTAGTCCGTGACCTCACATGTGACCCAGTGGAGCGAGCACAGGCGACAGGTGTTCATGACCTTGCCGGTTACACAGTGATGGAATTGTCACAGTTTGGTCATTTTTAGGCGTAAAAACAAGTTTTTTTTAAGGACAAACCAAAAGAAACATAAGGTTCTATGACATGAAAGTCAAGCTTTCGTCAACTCATCCTTCTTTATCACTCCTACATCTTACTTCCCTTAAGATAAGGTCACCTGACGACAAACTTATCTCGATGTAGCTCTTTCATGTCCCTGTGTGGATCAATAGTTCTGTTTTTTTGGTCCCTGTTACAACCAGGCCTAGGAGAAAACCTGATCCCAACAAGACTAAAGAAACCTTCTCTTCCAAATTCCCCAAAGAAACAAACAAACAAACAAACAAACAAAAAACATTTTAAAGGCTCATTCATTTAAAAAAAACAAGCACAAAAACTTCTGCTGGCCGTGTGACTGTGAGTGATTCAAGGAAGTCAACTGTGACGATCCGGCCTCTTAAACTGGTTCCTCCTGTGGAGGACCAATCAGCTCCCAGGATCCACCTACACTCACACACATATGTCAATCAGTGTGACGAGCACACCTGCAACCCGTCTCACAATCACATGTCTGCATGCCTGCAACAGTCACTACTTTGTTGTTTTGGTTGTTTTGAAATAAACAGAAGAAGAAGAAGAACAGAATGTTAGTACTTAATACTTGTTTTTACAGTATGTCTCTTTAGGGATCACAGACCAAGTGTTAAACATTTCTGGATCTGTATAAAACTTGACCTGCTCACAGCTGTTACCATCTTACACAAA